>NC_044498.1:23537564-23575064 GCF_902362185.1 Chanos chanos | reverse complement strand
TCTCTCTCTCTCTCTCTCTATCTCTCTCCCTCTCTTTCTCTTTCATTTTTTTCATTAAGTGATGCTATTGTATTTCGGTACAGTTGGAGAAGTTACCTCCTTTTTTGTTTATGTAACTACAGACTCAACCAATCAACTCTGCCACCTGTCACTGCTTCTCATTTTTAAATGAACAAACAATGCCAAAGGACTGCAATAACTTCTCTCACTGTTATATTTAGACCCAAGAAAGAGACGTAAATATTTTCAGCAAAAGGTTTTTTGTGTAAATTACGTCTCTCGGTCATACACAAGTCTCAATTGTTACCTTTATGAAATCACTGTGGGTGTTTACGTTTGGATCTGAATAAATGATCCGGGTGTTTGCAATATTAGTCGGCTAAGACCTGATACGACACAGCTGACCTGTTGTGAATGTGTACACAGTTTATACGGAAAACCTGTTTATATTGCAAAAGGAGTGTATTTTACAACCTTTTCCCTGGTGTTTATTTAAACTTTGGAAATATTTCTGTGTGCCTCATAGCTAAAGCTGGTGTGTCCAAGCAGGAATATTAATCATGGAATCGTGGGTCACAGCCTTTCAACAACAGGCAACTTGGAAGGGGGATTTATGAAACATTGTATGGAGAGTGTATTTATGACTTATTTTGATGTAGTCTTTGTGGAGTCTTGTCAAGGCCTGTGTGGGAACTAATGCTCCCCAGTGTTGATATTGATTGGTGGCTGGGCCATAGTTCTGGAAGCTTCCATGAAACGTTGTCAAGCAGGAAAGGAGCGTTCTCGTGTGACAGACTGAATATGGGCTCTTTGAAAGAAAAAAAAAAAAGGGGGGGGGGCTTTTTTTTTGCGATTATCACTGTGTTTGTATGTCTGTCTCACTCCTTAGCTGGGGTTTGAGGGGGTTATATTCACTCACAAAGATATAGATGCCAGCATGCAAAACACTTTTTTGGATTGTTTGATTCCATCTTTTTCAAAATGGTCCTCAAAACAAACCTCTCATTGGAAACTCAAATATTTTAGAACAAATAAATAAATAAATATGAAAGTGTGAATTCACTTTTTTTTTAAGAGCCTTGCTTCTCCAATTATACCATCAGGGACTGGGTAATAATTTATACTGGTGGTTTGACTATTGCCACAGAAGATTAAAAACCAAATGAATAACTTAAGGTTCTCTGGGCAAATTCTAATTTTACAGTGTAAATTTAAAGGTCGCTTAAAAATTATGAATCAAGGTCCACAAACCACTCTGTCTTTTTTTTTTCCCAAAGAGAGATAATTTCCTTTTGCAATTACATGCATATTGGTGTGCATACTTCTGTGTTTGTCAAAGCATTTATCTTTTTTGTCTGTATCTCTCTGTTTTTACCCCCTAATTTGATTTGTCTTGATGGTTGAAACAAGGATATTGACTCTTTTTTCTTTCTTTCTTTTTTTTTTTTCTCAAAATAAAAAAAAAAAAAAAAAAAAAAACGTCTGAGGGATGATTCAACTACTCAACTACTCAACTACTAATCTTTGATTGCAAATGAACTTAAATGAAACCCAGTTCGGAAAGAAATAGTGACTTTGACTGAAGAAAAAAAAAAAAAAGCAGAACAAAAAATCTCTTGTGACAGTTTTTTAAATTGCCGTATCACATAGCACGACGAGTCCTTTTTTTTTTTTTTTTTTAATGAATTTGCAGTTTATTACGCGTTTTGGAGCCAGCTCAAAACCACACAGAGCTTCAGTAAATACAATGAGAGGAAGGCCATGATCCAGCTGTCTGGGGTCTTCCTGTTTATTTGTTCTGATATGCAGGTTTACAGTGAGGTGGGTCGGCCCGGACCAGCTGAGTCCGTATAAACAGCCTGCCCAGAGGACTCGCTGTTAGAGTGAAGAGCCCGACTCGAGAGGATTTTTTGAGCCCATTGTTTTTAATAGACTCAACCTCTCTCAAACATTGGATACACTCTTATGGCTCTAAAAAGTGTTTTGTATATGTCTATTGACAAAATATTTCAGTGTTATGGCATGTGTGTATGGGCTCTTTTGTAAACTCGAGAAACACTATCACATTGTCAACGTTGTCTAGATCTTGGACACTGATCTTCACAAAAGGTCTCCAAAAACTACAACTAAATTTTAAACAAAGTTTATAAGAAGATCCAGGAATGTTTAGGCCTGTCTGGGGTATAAACTGCATTTCAGAAGACCTCAAAACCACCACAGGACAGAGGCTTTTACAAAGTTTTTGAAAGTACAGTCATCCTGCAGTTTTTTTCCACTCACAAAAAAAAAAAAAATGTCTAAAACTAAATCTCATGGCGTAAACATGTAAGCGACAACCCTCAGGAGATGGTTCTGCACCGGGGCTCAGTTTGAAAGCCCCCCCAGACACAAACGGCCAGACATGAAACATCGATAGCGACAGCATCTATGGCACGGAGGTAGGCCACAAGCAAGTGAGGGGACTGGTTCAGTCGATCCGTCCCTGCATGAGTGGGGTGAAAAGAACGCGTCTGCTAGGGTGAGCGTCCAGGTTTGAGTGAGTCTCTTAGTGATAGATTCTCTAGGCTTCTGCTGCACTTTGACCGATGCTTGGCTCCCAGAGGGTGGGCCATCATGCGCTTTGGGAGTGGAAGGCCTAATCCCGTAGGGTTACAAGAGAAGGAAAGCTGCCAGGGTCACAGGGCAACGTGTCCTAAAAGCAAAATGTAACCTAGTTTCCCCTGACACCGTGTCCCCACTGTGTCACACACCAACTCACTAAAAAGCACAAGAGATGCTTTTAAACTCACAAAACAGACATGCATTTAAAGCAGCGTCTGAAATGAACTCTCATTTTATTTTGAAATGAATTCTGAATCTGACACTCAATTATTGAATGTTCAAAAGAACAAAATCTAAAAGATAAACATATCATATTTTCAAACTTTATAGATACTTATAGTGTGTAATACACATAAAATCACAGAAAATTTGTGTTTGCAGTATTAAATATATAAAGATCTCTAGGTAATACACTATGTGAACAGACCACAGGATATCAATCCAAATGACTAAATTATTAATTGTTATTAATTATTAAGTCAAACTTTCATTCTGAAGTACATTTGTGTATTGGATCCTGGCAAAGTTCTGGAGAAGAAGCAGGAACAAATGAAAATTTAGTGATGAGGGTGGATGAGAGAGAAATGGCCTGCGTGACCACTGGGTTTCTGGGTCTCTGTAATTAGCCAGCTCATATTTTCTGCCCACGCTGGAGAGGGAGATACAAACTGACCTTTATCTTAAAGACAAAGATCTCCTCCACTTTAGATCTCATTCGTTCCGGGCTTTGCAGAGATAATACACGACATGAAGATTTCACTTCATCTTACCACTGCACTCAGTGCAAACCTCTCTGATTAACTCTCGGGACTTTTTGGCCTCGTGTCGAGAGGAGCTGCAATGGAAGAACTGCATTGTTCAGAGTGATGGTTCTCTGAGCTTAAATGTCTGCTTCTCTCTCTTTCTCTCCACACGCTGCACCCAAATGCAGCGATAACCTCTAGAGGAAGATGAGGATTAATAACAGTCACCTTCCTCCTGCTCTCTTAAAAGATGTTCACTGCATTCTATTTTTGTTTGTTTGTTTGTTTGTTTTTTGTTTTGTTTTTTGTTTGCACACAAGCAACTAACAGGTTACTGTATTAAAAGTTCACACTTTAATTGCTACAAAAGGGCAAGCAACAAAATAAAAGGCTTAAGTCATAAAACTGCATGTGTGTATGTGTGTAACAGGGTAGTCAGAAATTCTTCTTTCAAAATTCTTCAATTTAAGAATTACCCTTTAACACCTTAGGGGTAGCCTGTGAATAATTTTATTGATTATAGTTTGAGTCGGGAAGAGAAAAAGAAGAATAAAAATAATTAGATGATTAGGATACAATCAACTGTACTCAGCTGATTCAGACGTGACCCCTCAACTCTTTCGTTCTACATTGCTATGTCTAAAATATGTTTCAGCTGTCAACAGTCAGCGCACAGGGAATGTAGAGTTTCTCCCTTTTCTTACTTCTGTTAGTCATGCAGTCAGAGAAAAGATTCATTTTCCTAATGATGTATGGTGGACGTTTGTTTTAATGCTAATCTTTAGGTTATTTCACGGGAATAAATCAAAACTGGTACTTGATTTATTGACTGTGGCAACTTTTCTCAGGGATAAGAAATGGGGAGATGGAGAGAAGAGTGGACGGCTTCACCATCTTGTAACATGCTTAAGACTTCATTGGTCCTGAGTGGTGCTTTTACTGTTGGGTATTTTGACTGAAATCTTAATGCAATGAGGATTAGAAGGATTACAACATAATCTTGAATAATCCAAAGTGCCATGGACAGAGAAATGCTTGTAATAACTGCTTAAGCCCATCCAATGGTCTGACAGCATTGTCAGTCACTGCTGGGATTAAACAGTAGTAGTGAAGATGCTACTAATGCTTCCCCACATGAAGAAAGACAGAAGCAATTTGTAAGCAAGCTCCGGTCATCTCAGCATGGGACAAAAGCTCCTGCAAGATGAAAGATAAACTCCTCGCAGCAGATCCATTTTTTTTTTTTTTTTTGCATCTGACAAATGTTTAGTGAATATATTATAAATGTAAGGGATCTACTCTGGGCACATTCATCCCTCTGCTCTCTCTCTCTCTCTCTCTCTCTCTTTCTCCTTTCCTCTTTCACTCTCGGTGCTTTTAGTCCAATGTCATGTCCATGACATTTTCTATGAATATCTTTGAGGATACAAACTGCAGATTGTTCACATACATCAAGGATTATGAAAAATAGTAGATCTTTTTGAACCAAATCATCCATGTATAATTATCATTTTGGGCAGACTTTTTTGTCATCTTTATATAGACAGTTCCCACAAACATCCTTAATTACTTTTTCCGCTAAATATGATACATTAATGATCATCAAAGCCTACTTTAGATTGATCTCGCTCAATTTTCAGACAAAAAAAAAAAAAACAGGGCTGAATTTGATTTCTTTTAACTGATGATGTCAGAGAATGTTTTACTTGTATTTATGTATTATACAGCAGATACAGTGTTTGGGAATGGAGTACTAAACTTACAAATACTGTTTGTCAGGTCAAAAATATTTAACATTTTGGAATAAGGTTTTTTTTTTTTTTGTGAGAGTGGTACAGCACTGATCATGGAAAACATAATTTGATGCGTTTTACAGTATTTATTACATGCACAGCCTATATAATTACAGGGGCCCATAAAGAGCTGAAAAAATATCTGTAGTTTTATAATTCTCTCTCTCTGTGTCTGTCTGTCTGTTTGTCTATCTATCTATCTACAGACATACAGACATACATGCATATCTATTTAATTATTTTATCCTGCCAATTAGTGTTTTAATCTTTAAAAAGGGTAAATTGACAGAATTGCAAAGTAATGCACATTTAAAATGAGACAATGCATAAAAAAATAAACGAAAAACAAAAAGCAATTTACAATTATAAATGATTATAAATTTTCACACCCAGAATGCCAACAGGTGGTTTCTTTCAAATGAATTTTCCCCAGTCAATTTAAAATGAGGGAATTGCCTCTATTTAACATTGAAGTGCATAACCAGAGCCATAGACAATAATCAACCAATTAATTTAAGAAAACCGTGTTGCAATTTCACTTAACCATTAAGGACCCACAGAGTGATATCACACATTTCTCTTGTCTTGGTAATTTTAATCTATACTTGCTTGTTTATTTCAAATTAATGTTTTGTCTTTGAAAATATTGCTCAGCCATCGGACGCTACATTATTTTGCCTTTACTAGATTGTATGCCCACATTTCACAGCGATATTTTAAGGTAGGGCTTCATTGCTGCCACCTGGTGTCTATTTGAAACGCTGCAGGTTGGTATTTTGAAGCACTGATTTCAAAAAAGATCCTTTTATTTTGTCATTTCTGCAGGTAGTTCCCTCATATGACTCGTCAAAGTGCTCAGATCCTTCGGGAATAAGAGGGCTGGAATGTTCCTAAAACCCCCCCAAATCAACGCAGTAAGCAGGAAAACTCTGTCAAACAATTACAGAAAAGAGAATTCCCAAGGTGGGGGAGACGACCGCTGGGGTGGAAACGTGTGACAGAGAGGTTTACTTTAGGATACGCTGGAGGAGCGGGAGGGGGTATAGACTCGCTCTGTCGGTCCTTATCTGCTGTGGTCATTACCACATAAAAAAAAAAAAGAAAGGCAATGTGTGTCTTTTTCCACGGTTATTGCCTGGGAACCAGAGAGACAGACTGGAATGATAAGACGGACGCAAACATGAATGAAATTGCTCCTTAGTTCTGTCTGGGAAAGGAACATACCAGCTACACGAACAGAGAGAATGCAATCAATCTGTAAATGTGTCATCACCTCTCCTCTTTTCCTCTCTCCCTCTCTCTCTGTTTAATAGCTTTCCTTTAACCTGCGCAATGCTATTGCTGGTGGTAAGCTACACAGTAAACAAAGACATTAGAAAAAGAAGGAATGAAAGTTGGAAACTTTAATGGTCTTGCTCTGCTGACCTGTTCTTTAGTGACTTATGTTCAGAGTCGAGACGCTGACAATGAAGCGAGATGATAATGAAATATCGGATGTTGATGAAGACTGCCTGAAAGTAAATCATTTATTTCCCCTGGTCACCCAGACTGAGTGGCATGGACCGGGAAATATTAGTTAATACAGACCTATAAATCAGAATATGGTACGTCGGCTTAATGAGTTTAAACTTGATGAAGCTATATCTGCTATATCAAATTCCGAAGAGTATCAAACTTCATCAAACTATCGCCTGTCTTTCTGGATAATTGAGAGTGGCATTTATGTCAGTGTATGACAATTTGACTTTTTGAACATTAAATGTCAACACTGAGAAACGTTGTCTTGACTGTGACTGACTGGTGCTGTGATGTCCCTTGAAACACATTGTCCTGAAGTGTCAAATACACATGAGGACGACTAAGTTACTGTATCCTCTCTCAGGACTTCGTCTGTTTCCTCAATGACGGAATTTTAGTCAGCATCTGTGATTGCTTTTTTTCTGTCTGTAGTCACTGTAAGCAAACAGAGCTGCGTTGGGGAAACCTGTTGGGGATTATCGTGGGCACTTTCGCTCTTCCTGAGGAACACAGCCGTGTCCATTGTTTCATTCCTTTGCTCCGGGTTTGCGGCACCCTCGCCGGATAGCGCTGTCATCGTCAGGCGGACCGCTAAAGCAAGGTCGCGACCCCGGGAATGTCATAGCTCGTGATCAGGTCTCACCTTTGAGCACGTTGTCTTTAGTTTTTTTTGTCGGGTAGCAGCCGCTTTAACGTGCCCTACAAGAGCCCTGACAGGAAAACAGACCTCCTCAGACCTGCTTCCGCTGAAAGCCGAGGGAAACCAAACGCAGCCTGAATACTAAATAATTTCAAGGCGAGCTATAGCTTTTTCTCTGCATATGGACACTTAGCTTTGAACGAGTGTTGCGTGTATGGAAAAAAAAAGTGTTTGAAAAAAAAAAAAGTTTCGAATGAAATCCTTTAGATGCGGAGTTCAAAAGTGACTTCACATATTTCACACTGCTAATGAGAACTCCAGTGTCTACACGAAACACACACAAACACACGCCAACCATCCTGGGACCCCGTGTCATACCCTTTAGCTTGTGTCAGAAGTAGACCTCTCATTAACTTCATAACACTAGCACTAGTGAAGGGGGCAGTTTTACATTGAAAGAGTAAAAAGCAGTGATCTGACTTGTTCTTCTCCCCAAACAGAGCAAAGCAATTCGTTAGTAATAACCGTGTGTAAATCTCACTGAGGGAGAGAGAGGGGGAGATCTCTCTCTCTCTTTCTCTCTTTTTGCAAGCTGTGTGTCCTTAATGGCTAACCAGCACACCAAAGGCCTCCTTTTTGTTTCTCTACTCATTTTACTGACTAGCCGTAGGCCTGTCACGGCGCTGTGCCAAGGTTCAGCGGTCTGTCAGCATTCGGCCGCAGATAAAGATGGAGTGGGGGGAAAACTCCTTGCCCTGGAGGATTGCAGGGAGCCAGGCGAAGTGTTTGCAAAAGAGTTTTCATGTGTGTTTTCTCACTGACAGCCTCTAGTTTAGCAGAAAATACTCGGAGCATGCAAAAGGAGAGTGAGGAGAGTACATTAAGGCCCCTGTGACGTGATGAATGGAAACCTTGACAAACACAATTGGATTCTGCGTCCCCTGGGCCACGGCACGGCCGCTCTTTGCTCCTGGCCTCTGGGCTCCCGCTGGCATTTGGGGGGGAAATATCACAAGCTCGGCAAGCATAGAAGTGTTGAAACAATGCACGCTTTGCAGAGCGCATGAAGTAGCGAGATCCTCCTCCTTAGCTTCACTCACTGACACCCCAAACTAATAAACAACCAGGGACTATCTCTTTCTTTATTTCCTTCTTTCGTTCTCTCTCGTTCCTTCTCTCTCTCTCTCTCTCCCTCACACACACATGCGCACGCACACACACACACTGTACGTCCCTTTGCAAACAGTGCAGGGGGGTAGGAGAGGACTGCAAAGTGGAGAAAGTTTAAAAGTCCTCTTATGATCTTTCAAGCTCTTCCATGGAGCAAAACAAATAATAATTCTTTCATTTGTTTTAATTTATTTATTTGCTGGTTTATTTGTTTATTTTCTGCTATGCTTTGCTGTTTGTTGAGCAGGATTAGAGAGCTGAATCCCTATGGAATATGTACTTGAGAGTTGTCTGGTGTAACTATGACTGAGAAAAAGCATCAGTTTTCATGTAGTTGCTCAGTAAAAGCACATTCAGTCATTTAGACGGATTCTGATATGTCTTTGAGAACTCATAGCTGAAATACAACCTTAGGGAATGTAACTTCTTCTAGCTATATACTGGGTTCCATGAATCAACACAATTACTTTCTCTCTCTCTCTGTGTGTGTGTGTGTGTGTGATGGTCTGTAAGACACTGCAGAGTTAAACAAGTGAACAGTCTGTTGTGAATTAACGCTACACTGACTGGTGAAAGCACGGTTACCCAAAAACAGATGATGAACATTTAAATAAATCAGACTGAATCAATGAAATGATCAGAGTTATATCCATTTGCATAGAATTATCAAAATAGGTATTTCTTTCAAATCTATTCCAAAATTTATGGTTGTCTTTGTGGTATCAGTGACCAGTAAGAAGCAAGAAGACATCAAGCCAAGTACCTAAGACACAAGATGTTCTCATTACTAGAGTAACCAGAAAAATATGTTGTTTTAAACTAGATACAGCATGCAGCTGATCGTGTTCGTGATTCCATAAGAGTGCATGTTATGTATAAGAGGACTGGGCATGTAACAGGGGTGACATAAATGGCCCTGGTAAGTGATTTAGTGTAAGTGGTGAATATGATTACCATGTGAACAGAAGAAATCATTTGAGCGATGCAAGTTTGAACTGCGAATATGTACCTGGGTAGGGTTTCAGAGGCAGGTGGGGTTTTTTGTCTCCTTCAGACATGGTCTAAACACCTGCTCTCATTCCCCCTCTAACCTTCTCCTATAAAACACACACACACACACACACATACACACACATACACACACAAGCACACTCACATACGCACACACACAGACACACGCACACATACATATCCAAATGCATACAGATGCATACGCAGATACACACACACATACATATACCAATAAGAAAACATACACTATGTATTTCCTTAAGCCAACAAATAGGTCAAAAACAGGTTTAAAAGGGACAGGCGCACATGCACAAATAAACATACACACAGATGCATGTACACACACACACACACAAACACACATACAGACACACAAATGAGCAGACAAATAGGTCAAAAACCAGGTTGTAAAAGGATTCTTTTTTTCTCTGCTCTCTTGTGTGAACATACGTGTATCCCCTCCACGTTTCTGACAGCGTTACACTTGTCTGTGTGTGTACTGAGGCGACGCGGGTGTAAGTGTGTGTGAGTGTCGTGCAACGCTGCATCTTCCTGCTTTAAAAAGGCTGTGGTGTTCGCTTGAATGGTGGCTGTGTCCGAGACCGGAGCCTTAATCCTGCCCGGCTCTGCCTCTAAGCAGGGAGTTAACTTAATCCTTCTCATTTAGGCAGCTGCACTGCGGGGAACGCAGGAATGAACGAAAGAAAGAAGGAAAGAAAGAAAAAAAAAAAGAAGTTATAATTCTGTGACTGACAGTTTCAGTTGCCGTGGCATCCCTGTGACTCTGGCCCTCTACGCGTCTTAAGAAATGATTCATGCGTTCCAGTGACCACAACCTTCCCAGTGAATAACCAAAACAAGTCGAGGCAAAGTAGCAAAAAACCTTCAGAGTTGCTCTGAACCTGTGTAGCCAAGAACAGGTGCTGGTATTCCTTTAATCTATGATTGTGGTTTTCAGACTCCAGAGGAGCATGCCTGGGCACTTTATGAAATTCATTCATTCTGATTACATGAATATTTTGTTCCTTTTTAATATTGTCATCACATAACGTATGATCAGTCAACACTATTGCTGTATCAGTATTGATTCGAAACGATCATAAAAAGTGGACAAATGAGACTGAAAGAACAAAAAAGAAGGAAATAGAAAAGAGAAAATAAGAGAAGAAAACGGATAGATAGCCCTCTTCACCTCTTTGAGATGGGAAGCTTTCCGCCCCCTTCTGCCTCTCTTTTGAAGCTTTAATGACGCCAGAAACCCAGCAGTTTACAATCTGCATGAACATCTGAGCCACTTACCCATGAAATTTCAAATAGTAGAAAATGTTTAAGGGGTGGGGGGCGGGGGGACCTAGCTGTCAGTTTTTGGCGGAGGTAACATGCTATGTGCTTCGGCTCTTTCGTGAACGCCGGTAATGGCTTTTGATTAAATCAGAGGTAAGATAGCATAGCATCGCTGACTAGATGCTCGGAAACCCTTGTCAGAGAAGGGTCAGACGCCAAGACAAATAGAGCAGAAATTACTCCCCAAGAGCCTCTTCACTGTCACCCCTGCCTTGTACCTTGAGTGTTAAAAGGTATTTATCTGATTCGCCTTCTGGGTTCACACGCTAGTGTTTGTGAAAGCGCTTTGGCTCTCCAAAGGCCTTAATTGCGGCTAGTTTTTGAGGAGTTCACCCTGCAGACTGCAGGTGCAGCATCCAAGAAAAATAATTGAACAAACAATTATAACATGCATTTCCCACACTAGGGTTAGATGGGAACCAGAGTGCAGCTGGGTGGATGGGTTGGGGGGTGGGGTTGCGGGTTGGGGGGGTCTGAAGCCAGCTATTGACTGCTCAGCCTTGACCAATCCAAAGTACACTACATTTGCCCACGCCTGAGCGGGAGGACAGGAACACCGATGAAATATAGCAGTCGGACTGCACTAAGAATGTGTGTATCCTGGCAAGGAAAGCTCAGGGAATCCCGTCCTCCACCCCATTGGAAGGAATTCAAACTCTCCCGGAGAGCGTGTGACATATTCATCCCTTTCATTTGTCTTCTTTTTTTTTTCCACGCTGCGAATAACAAAAGAGAAGGTCCCGTCTGGGTTCACCTATCGTGTAGTCATCAACGACAAGGCCTGTTGACAGGGTGGATGGGTATGAAGGAACACCACCTTAAGGTCTTGCTGCTTCCCCCTGCCACCCAGCTCTGAATATATCCATAACCTCACGGCCTGTGAGCTCCTGTCTCGCTCATGGAAAGAACCAGAAACAGAGACAGACACAGGAAAGACAGTGGCCTGCGAGACGACTTGTCACTCCGCAGCTCTGTGTTTTTCAAACTGCCCTTTCAGACATTTTCCGTGGCTTTATTGTAAGAACTGGAATATGGGTGCTTTTAATGTCTTTTTTTTTTTCAATTTTATTTTAACTGTACACCTATGTGAGAGCGACTACTCAAAGATTTATTTTTACTCTGTGCCAGCACAGGAGAGATTGGGGAAACTAACAAAAATATTTGGTAAATAATTATCTCCTCAAAAAATGACAATGAATATATGTTTTAATGCATTTAAAGATTAAGCACACATTTCCCTCGATCACATCCATGTCGTAAAATATGTTTTTCTACTCTTCCCACTCAAGGTTTTAAATACAATCAAATGATGTCTGTCACAACACCAGGGCATTTATTATACATTGACAGTGTGTCCCTGCACTGAAACTCGTTTAGAGTTCACTGTTTTAACAGAGACAATTAGACTGACAAAAAGACCTCTGTTAAATTATTATACATGCCTCTGTCATTTCTTTTCTCCTTTTTTCTTTCCCATTGTCTCTCTTTCCAGATCTCTTCCATGCTTAACATGGAAATATCGGCAATGGTTATGTAATAGCAGATGGAAGTTTAAATGAACACATCTTGCCTCTTGTTAATATCCGTTTTTTTTTTTTTTTTTTTTTTTGAACACAGTGAGTGGATGTTCGGCGCACCTGACCATGGGAGACACACAGCACCTGTCAGAATCCCAGACAGGAACACTCACAGCCTAATTAGCACATGAGGAATTCGGTTATGGAGATGCAGGAGATAGGTGGGAAAAGGCTATAATGAGAAATTGTTGGCATGTACACTCATTTGACATATCTGCAACACTCAACACACTCACACACATACACAGAGAGAGAGAGAGAGAGAGAGAGAGGGAAATTCCTATGAAACAGACAGTGGCCAGTCCATTTATAAGCTTTTGAAGAAAAAAAAAGAATACTTAAAGAAAAATGATAATTAACCTTGTTGCAGTAGATGCATGTCGCTATGACTGCAAGACTGGAGAATTCACCTTCAGAATTGGTTTGAATTGAATTATCATTAATTTGTTGTAGAGCTTACTAATGACCATTTGCTATGCTCCAACATTAAAAAGAAACTGAGAGTTGACCATGACAGAGAAGGGGACGACAGAAAATTAAAATATCTTTTTAAATGTACAGTATGTGTGCCTGTGAAAATAAATACAGTAAATACCAGGTTTTCTGGCAGGTGTTGCAGTAGTCCCTGTATGATGGGCCTATAACAAGCAACAGTAGAGTAGGCATGCTCAAATCTGGCCTTTGGACCCAAGTTTTGGGCTTTCTTTTTTTTTTTTTCTTCTTTTTCTAATTACAGGTTACTTGAACCACACACTTGTTTGCAGGTTAACGGGATGGTGGAAAACTTTCTTCTGTGAGGACCGTGAAGTAAGCTGCCCTAAATGCCGCGTTTGTGACAGATGAGGATTTACATACAGTCTTTTCCATTTTGATGTCATTAGAAAGGTTCAGTTGAAAATCTAAAGTATTTAGACACACACACACACACACAGTACAGATGAGATAAGGATTATACATGTCAAACACATTGTCTCAAATGTGGATCTCTTATGGAGAGGTTGGTGTCATTTACTTTTTTGTATAGTGGTTAAATCCTTTGAGTCTTTGCCATAAGAAAACTAATATCTTTTATTAATCAAACCGCAGCACACACACCCACACACACAGTTAGAGACCAGAGGGAAAATTAAAAAAAAAAAAAGTTTGGACTTCTGAAGCTCTCACGAGATGGCCGAAAATCACATGAGAAATATACATGACCCCTTAGAGTAAAATCAAACAGATTATCACAACATTTCAACACTCACAACCAAAAGGGAACAAATGCTTCTTTCATATTTTCATGCATACATTAAAAAAAAAATCTTGTCCAAACCATTGAAAAACAAGGGGGGAAGGAAAAGCAGAAATGAATAAAACAAAAGAGGAAAAGATGATAAAGGAGATGGCACTGCCTTTGTAGTGAGAAGGAGAAAATATGTATGATGTCAAAAGCCTTCCCAGACTATCGGTTGGGTGCAGAGATTGAAATGTGGTCTTGTCCCCCCGCCCTACTTTAATAACTGAGTGGAGTTTGGTAGGTCACCTGCTGGGAACCCAAATCACTGCTCTGCTTTGAACAAACTGCAGTGACAAGTCTGCATTAAGAATGGAATCATAGGCCCTGCAGAATACAGATAGAATAGCGAGAGAGAGAGAGAGAGAGAGAGAGAGAGAGAGAGAGAGAAAGAAGATGGCTATGTTCGAACACCCTTTGACGCCCCAGGCTAGAGCGTAATGAGCACATTTCCATTGAGATTTTGGACCTGCGATATGAAAATTGTTTCTTGTCTTAATAAATCCTAAAACTGTAATTTACTTGCAGAAGAGAAATAACAAAAGCGTGGACATTCCGTTTGATGGGGAAAAAAAAGAGAGAGACACTTGTTGGGGTTGACATGTCAGTCAGTTCTCTGAGGGTAACTCGCATGTGTTTTACTTTTTTCTTTTCTTCCCTCAGGTGATGTTGCACGTCTGTCTGATCTGTGCAGATGCTTTATTCACTGAGTCAGGAGCCATTGCAATTCCTCTGATGCTTTACAGGAATTAAAGAACCTTCCACATGCATTAAGACTTCAATACGTTGGAAATATTCTCTACATCTCTAATGTATATAGAAAAAGAAAAGAACAGAGACATGGCCTGCCCCTTTACCTGACTTTTTTTTCTTTCTTTTTTTTTTAATGCATATTTGTACTTTGGAACGTTGTACTGTCAAATCACTGTATTCTTCAAAGAAAATATTCACACAAAATTATTGTTAACTGCCCCTCATTCAGTCATGTTAATTTTTCTGAGGGGGTCAATTTGAGAGGTGGAATATGCACATACTATCATTTGTATGCATTGAAAAAATGACGAAATTTTACTTTCAAACTTCTGTTATTTTTGCAACAGGAAAATCTGAGCCATGAGCCATGTAGTTGAGATAGATGTTTGTGAGAAAATCAATTTAAGAGGCAGAATATTCACACTCTACACCAGTGACGCGCACAGACATTCAGAGGGGCAGACCCCGCCCCCCCAAAAAGCAAAAACAAAAACAAAAAAAAAAAACATACACTAGGGTTTCCGTTAGCTGGTAATTGAAAAATTAAAAACTTGCAGGAGAATGCCCGGTAATAATGCTCATACCAAAAGTAGCGATGACGAAGGTTATCCCTAAACAGGACATGTGTTTTGACAGCGAAACAGCCTGGAGGAGGAGAGAGCGACGCTGTTTATGTGCACTGTAAGCTGCAAAGACACACTGGACATGTTTGATTTCAAGTCGGCAGCAAAGGACTTCAGGATGTTACAGGTTACAGATGTTTCATAATAGCCGACATTTTAGCGGCTAATGTTGAGGTTTTGCTCAATCGTTACTGTTCATTAAATAGTCGAACTGATTTGAGGTCGTTGCCATTCTTTTGTCAACCCAGGTGTACATTATATTTGCGTTTGTATCACAGACTGTTACTGAAATGTGTAAGTTTCAAATTTGTCCGGTAAAATAAATCCTTTCCCGGCACCGGACCGGCAAAAATAAATCCTAACGGAAACCCTGTTATACACACAGCCATATTGCTAAAATTACATGCCAGGCTGTGGCAAATGTGTACATTAATTATAATTTAATCTTACGCTAACTGTTAACACAACTTATGTTCCAAACTTAACTATTAGCTAGCTAACTAGCTGGCTCGCACTAAAACAGTGATCAACTGCATATGTTACATTAACGTCAGAGCAGTTAGTGAGCAATAGCTTCCTGGTTATGTATCCAGCCTGCAAAGCCAGTCAACGGCAATCTGCAACCACTGCCATCACTGTTGCTCAAAACATTTTCTTTGGACTAGCTCGCTAACATGTTCACGTTAGAAGGAGCCCGTAACTGCGTCAATGTGGCGCAGAGTCAGTGGCTGCTGAGGGTTGCAAGGACACATAACCGTTTACACTGAATTACGTAATGCACGTAAAGTACGGAGTCCCTCCCAACCAATCAGAATTTATCTTACTCATACATCACTTTTGTCGACAAAAACTATGGTGAAACTCACGCGTATGCTGGTCCTGTGTGCGTATTACTAATAGCTTTAACTAAAATAATATGGCGATTTAATGGCCTGTCTTCAGCTATGATGTACTAGTGCTACTAATGGCTAATCCCAGCTATCAAAATCCTTCAGCGGGGCAGCTTGGCCAAAAGAGGGCAAATGGGCCGTTGCCCAGGTAACAGTAGCACAAATGTGTGCACGTCCTTGCTCTACACGTTTGTGTACATTGAAAAAATGCCTGACTTTTATTCATAAAATTTGATGATTTTGAAGACTGTAACACAAACACTAAGACCAGGCTATGTTTGGTAGGTGAAGATGTCATAGTACTTCAGTCATCTCTTTCCTCTGAAAATTCCTTGTTTCTCATAATGAGAAATCCCATTTAGCCATTACTGCAATGAAGTGCCCAAAAGTGGTCAGCTTAACATCACCGTTTTCTCTGTCTGTCTATTAGAAAACACACAGAATGAAAAAAGGGACTCCTACAGGTTTTCCGCACTCAGACAAGCTTTAGGTCAGCGTGAGGGAGGTTTTTAGTTGATGTTCCTGTCAAAGACCATTTTGGATATTATGCAGCACAAACTCCCTTTCCTCAAGTGTATACATTTTAAAATATCTCTTTTTTCTGTTGGTCTTTGCAAATTTTCTGTTGAATGACTGGTCAAATGCTTATCTCGTTCAAGATCCAGAATAAAAACATGACATAATCTAGCGGACATTGACATTTCACAATCAGACTCTTGCGTTTTGCTTCTTATCCCATTGGCCGTGTGTGCTTTGAGGCTCTCTTTCTGAGAATGAGTGCACAGGGGTTCTTTCTCCCGTGTGTGAAAAAACACCAGTCAAAGAAAGAGGCCTCTGCAAACTTACAGCCTGGGTCAGCTTGCACCTGAGGTTAAGCATCTCTCTCTCTCTCTCTCTCCCTCTCTCTTTCTGTCTTTGCCCTCACCCCCCTCTCTGTCTGTCTCTCTCTTCTCCTCACGCTGGGTGGGTGTTAGGCTGTGGTGTTTCTTCTGTAATCAACATTTGGAAAACAGCTGGAGGGGGCAGGCTCTCCCTGGTGACAGACAACTCCCTGACGCCCCACTCCCTGACTCTGATAGGGTCTGTGTCAATACACCTTATATTATTATCATTGTTCTTTTGCCCACATTAAGAGCAGGAACATGTGTACTTTGCAGTGTAAGCCATACCCTGCAGAAATAAGATGGATAAGACTTAGAAAAAGCCTATACACTTCACCTGAAGTGAGAGAAACACACTCTTACTGCTCTTTTTTTGGAACCTTTAGATTTCTCCAAAGCGCTTTGGTCATTATGGTGGTAAAGGCAAGATGCTCGGTGTGCAAACAGAACAAGGATCCACCTCACTAATTACCCAGGGGAGGAGAGGAACAGCCGGTTACCGTGGGCAACCTGAGTGGGCCTCCAGAGGATGGTCACTTAGGAAGAGCAGATCTTCTCATTGTTCTGGGAAAGTATAATCAATAATTTCCATAATTGTGAGCATCTAAACAGAGAGAACACAGAAAGGAAACAAAGCCATGACACCGGCAACGCCTCTGCCTGCCTGTTTCTCTTCTCTTTTCTCTTCTCTTCTCTCCTCTCTCTCTATCCCTCTCTCTTTTTCTCAGCACACCAGCCACTCGGAATTTCAAAAAAAAAAAAAAAAAAGGAAGAAAAAAAAGAAAACACGCGCCCCCGTCTAAAAAAAGGCTCCACAGCTGGCGACACAAATGTGCTTTCAGCATTCAGTGCCTGCGTGCAGTTTAGCCGCTAAATGTATGGAATCAGCCACTTGCTAAAAACTACAATTACAGGTGATACACAGATTGAAATCATAGCCCTGTTTTTTTTTCTGCTGAGGAAAATTGTCCTAATGATGGGTTTGGCGGTTCAGATGGGGCGGGAACGGAGGAGGGGGGTGCGGAGAGGGGAGGATTGCAAAAAGGGATGAAACGTCTCTCTCTCTTTCTCTGCTTGTCTGAAACAGCTGCACCTGCTGATTCGCAGAGCTCTGTTTCCCTTAATGATATCGGATGATATCATTAGCCTGAGTGTTCATAAACAGATGTTGAGCCGCTGCCTAAATAGTGTCAGCTGAGCCCTGTGAATCCTGTGCCGTTTTTATTTATATAGAACATTTAAGTTTGTTATGTTAATAACCCTGCTATTAGCACGCGGGATGTTTGCGGTAAGAATATAAATGTCAGCCGAGCGGCGTGCCTGTTTTCTCAGAATACAGAGTTAAGTGCATCTCTCAGGCCTCTTGAGTGGAGCGTGAATAGAGCTGCTATGTTTGGATCTATTGTTTTAAATGCTTCAGAGCCTCACATAACACCTTGGTAAACCAGGAGAGGGAGTGTGTGTGTGTTTGTGTGTGTGTGTGTGTGTGTGTGAAACAGAGGGTTTGATTGAAGTGGATGTAGCAGTCTGTCTTGCCTCTACAGATATGCAGGTTTAAGGAGAGAGGCTTGTTTGAACTTAGACTCCGCAGTGATGTGATGTTTTGAAAGAGACAACTAAGTAGTACATGACATGGAGAGAAGGAGTACAGGTATGTCTGAATTTTGATTGGCCTAATCAGGGTAATGTATGAATTTCTTGCACCTTGACTAGCTAAAAGTTAAATAAAAATTACAATGTCAGATGCCAACAACACTTGATCTGCTTACAATAAATTTTAATAGCAACATCATAAAGACGAACCCTTTTCCTTTAATGCTTTTACATTTAAAAATGACTATTTGAAGTTTATTATCCCCCTCTGTTTGGGATAATTATGATTTCCTCACAAAATAACTCAAGTATTAATAACTTATGACCACATGACTGCACAAACTGATTAGGGAATAAAATAAATGAATGTTGTTCGTGAGCTGGTTTCACCTTCCATCTGAAATCACTGAGTCATTTCCACCTTTGTCACAACGTTTTAAAAAACCGTGCGCATGACCTGCTAGCATAAACATTCCACGTATCACACATTAGCGCTGATATAAAAAGCGCCAACACACATACATATGCAAACTCACACACAAACACACACACACGTGTTAGCAGATTTATGTAGAGGTTAGGCTGAGCGTGTTTCCAGCCGCCCTGTCGCATACTACCATTATTCTCATTTGTTCTGTCAGGAGTGACAGGCGTTTTGACTCTTCCCTAGATACAGCCATTAGGTAGCGCGCCATCATCTGACAGCAAGCCATTCTACTGCCCCTAAAAACCTCTAATTATTTCCTTGGGCAGAAGCAGCGTTGGCGGGAAGGTAATTTTTAACCTTTCACGGGCACCTGGGGAACCCTCCTCCAGGGAGGCAAGGTGTCTGTGTGGCATTCAGTCATCAAAACATGACCTTTAATGGCCGCTCAGAGAGCAGTTGGCACGGGTTGGCATGTGAGACACAATGCTAATATTGATGGCTAATTTATGCGGCAGGCTCCTGGTTTTTAGGTGCTGCTGTGCGAGGCTGGAACGTCAAGCGAGTGGGATGAGGGAAAAAGGGGTGGGTGGGATGGGGGGGGGGCTGCGGAACAGACAGAGGTTAAAGATGTTTTGGGGGGGGGTTGTGATTGGTGAGCGCCTGGGAGCTCACAGTGGGGGAATTGAGCAGGCTAATTATGTTGCAGTGAATACGTTTGGTGTGACCAGCGAGCCTTTTTAGAATTTGTTGAGCGCAATCTGACTAACGTGTCTGACCTTTAGTGCAGCCTCTTGACTTTTTTTTTTTTCCTTCCTTCCTTGAAATTACAGACAAGTAAAAAGCCTGAAAGATGTATATTCTCTGACCAAACTGCTTTTTGTTCCTAAATATGAAGCATAAAACTGTCTGTTTGACAAGTGTGTTTTTCTCTCTATCCTTTTTTTTTATTATTATTACATTTAGGGCTATCTTACATGGACATCAAAGCAGGACTCTGCATTATTCATGTATGTAGGTTCAGATTAGGTTCAGCATTAACATATCTCAAGATCCACAATACAAACCATAAATAACATACAAGATGATACAATTAAGAATAAATTGTTATTGAATTAACGTGTCTTCAGTCAGTCAAACTGTCCTGCTGGAATTATGAAAGCATTGGGTTTCTTAATTTAGCCCAGATTGCCTTTTTGCATGGAAAAGATCAATAGAGAAGGTAAGCATGTTTTGCTAATGCTTATTTCATTGCATGTGCTAAAATGAAAGCCATTTATAATATGTTGATAGCAGCTGGCATGTATGTCCATTTGACGTCAGAGTGGGATGTGTCTCCATCTGCTAAGAAAAGAGAAATGCTGAAACGGTTTAAAATAGAAAAATGATTCACCCATCAGAATGAAAACAGTATTTATAATCGCCATGTGTGGTTCTTAAATGTCAGTTTTAGAACATAATTGGTGTAATTATCTTATGGCATTGCATGGTCATCTATTCACTAATAAAGTAGTGTAATATCAAAACAACCACATAGAAGGATTTGTTCTTCCTTTGTTAAGAAATTTCCCATATATGCAGACCATTAGATCTATAGATATAGATGTGGATATAAATATAGAGATAAATATAGATTTAAATAAAGATATATACAGAGGTTCCACATTCCACATATAATATCGTTTCCATGTTCATATACAGTATCTGTCTTCCAACAAACTAACAGAACAATTTCAATGTATGTTCCCATGGTACTTCTTTTTTTAATTTTCTTGTCTCACATAAATTGAAAAAAAAAAAAACATTTACAATGTTCTTCCTTCCGTTTTCCCAGCAAATCAGTTCGACCAGGCCAATCTAAGTGCAGGAACTGTGGCAGGGAAGGAATGTTGAGTTCTTAAGTAGAAGAAGCAGGTAAAGTGACTCACATACGGCAGACTAGAGCAGTTGTTCCATTTCACAGAGCTGGACTTATTAACTTAGAATTGGAAATATTGTGGAAGCATATGGGGAGAGATATGTATTTTGTAAAAAAGAAAGAAAAAAGGGGGAGAGTGGGGGGTGGGGGGCAGGGTGTAAAAGAGGGGCGGTGCCTGAGGCTGGGTGCAGGCTTGCCAGTTTGTTTGGGTTTTTTTTGTTTCAGAATCCTAATCCTCTTTCATTTAGTCATTATTCCAACTTTTCTCAACATGTCATCTGCAAACTATATTAACCAGGACAAACATGTATAAAACATGAATGTTTTATTTGGTCGGAAAGATTACAATGATGATTGATGCAAATTTCAGCCACATGTTCACTGACTAAATCATATCATTTGTCAATAAACTAATTTATTTTTGTTTTGTTTGGTTGGCTCTTTTAGATGAATTGAAACCATACTTTTTGTTTGTCAAATGAAGATTAAGAAACTCCAAGTGTTTGACTGGCTTAAAAAAAAACTAACAGTAATATGAAATCTTGTGTGAGTACATATGTTGAATAACCAAATCAAAAAATTATTTTATGGTTGATGTTACATCACATTACTTTCAAAAACAATCTGTATTATTCGCACTCATGTATATTTAGATGGAGATGCTTTTAAATAAAAATGATAATTATCTCATTTAGCAAGTGTACTTCCATTGTCCATTTAATACTATTAGTCATCGTAAATCAAGGACACGGATGAATACAGATGGTTGACAGATTATAACATTTCGGCATTTGTTTCAATGCATGTATTTGCTTATGTTGTATGAAATATCATTTTCAATCACGACTTTATAAAAAAAAGATACAAATAGTAAACACATGAAAAGGTCAAAGTGAAACGTTCTCCCTCCAAGCGAAATAATGCAATAAAGTGGATAAACATAAAGCAAGACAGATTCAGAGTGTTTCTCTCACATGCATGACTCCGTTTCTGATTTATACTCCACCCTCAGCCCTGTCACGTCAACATTAAACCTCAAAATTACACGTTCTATCACCGCTCTCCTCACCTGAGTATTGGATTACTGAAATCAAATATGAATTATTGATGATGAGAAATAGGTTCCTGGCAATTGCCACGACTGCAACTTAATAATGAGCATTATGTTTCTCTCTCTCTCTCTCTCTCTCTCTCTCTCTCTCTCTCTCTTTTATTTTTTTCTTTCTTTCTTTCTCTGCCTCCTCCTCTCTTATGTCTTCAGACAGGAGATGACCATGCAGACCGACAGGTACCCTGTCCTTATGGTCCAGTGCCGTATGGAAGAGAAACATCCCTGTCTCTCATCTTGTTTTCTTAGAAACCGTCACAATGAAACTGAGAATATTTGCCTAGTGCTGATAAAATTACCAAAAAGCTCTTATACACACTCTCCAATTCTCCAATTCTGTCTCAATAAACAAAGCAACTAGGGCTTTCTCTTTTGTTATTTGTTTTTAAGCAAGAGCAAAATATAATATAATTCAGGTACAATGTTCCAAATCAGCCCACATAATACGCTCTATTTAGGGAACATTCATATTTTATTTATTAGTTGAGGGGGGGAAACAAGGGAGAGAAAAGGAAAAGTTTGCTACATACGGTCAGCTTCCTCCATCTAATCAGCAGACTGCTGGTGATTGGCGGTAGCTAGGCTGCTTGGCTGAGTTTGGATGGAGTGCTGAGTCCAGGTCCTGTGTTTGGAGACTGGGCAGGTTGGCCCACGCTCTGCTGGGGAGCAGATGGCCAGCCAAAGCTTGTAGTCACACTTACCTTCCCTGCTAAATCCCTAATCCCTCCACGACACTCCTCCAAGGCAGGTTCTGGAGGCAGAAATAGGGGTTACAATCTGGACGAGTGTGCAGGCTGCCAAGGCACTCACAACACAGAAATGCAAATCAACTTATTTGTGTTGTCCGGCAGCCAAAAACCCCGCTTCTTGAGAGTAATTAAGATACCTAGGAAAGGAGGAGAGAGAGAGAGAGAGAGAGAGAGAGAGAGAGAGAGAGAGAGAAAAGAATTACTTATTTAAGATCAATAATTTGAAATGGATTAAGACGGGGTGAGAATTGTGCATCAGAAGCTTATGTTAAAAGTGCATTGTACTTGACACTCTTTACATGGTCTCTGTCAGCTATATACGTGGTTCTCCCCCAGGACAACACACTATCCATTTTAAAGTATTTGATTACAGCAATAACTCTCTGTCATCAGGACCATGAATAGAGCGAGACAGCAAACGACAGAAGGAACGATTCAATGTTACGCCCAAAATGCCTGTGTGTGTGTGTGTGTGTGTGTGTGCATGTGCATGTGTATGTATATGTGTGTGTTTTTCTTTATTCTACCAACCTTGTCACTGTAAAGGGAACAGCTTGGTGTTGTGGAAAGGCTCAAATCAATAACTGTTAGCAGAAGCCCAGAGAGTAAGGTGACACAGTTCAGCTGGGTGATTTGGCTGGGCTAACGCTGAACAGACATCGCTAATAGCGGAGCGTTAGCGTCTAAATGGCATGCAGATGTTAATGTACTGTTTTAGATACAGTATCTGGATAAACAGGCAGAGATAAACAGATTTGCGCCGCTGAATCACAAAAAAAAAAAAAAAAGGGCGTGAGACCCAAAATGAGCTTTAACGGTATGCGAGGCTAATCGCCAGCAAATGTCCCTAACGCCTGTCTCAAAACAAAAAAAAAGAGGGGTGGGGTGGGGGGCAGCACTAATCGATCCGACTGTAAGTGTAAACAGTAGCATTAAAGCTGATAAATATATAACCAGTTTAATTACTATTTTTAAAAACGGTCTGCCACAAATGTTCAAATGATTGTCTGGTTTTTAAATGTATGAGAAAAGAAACAAAAATGCAAACACTAAAGTACAGTATTTTGTCTTTTTAAGTGAACAAACACTCTGTGTTTTTCTATCATACGCAATTGTTTGAGTTAACAGCTCCAGCCAGTGCGTGATGCCCCATGTGTACATCACAGCCTCAAAAATACATGTAATCAAACATAACGGCTTTAAAAGTGTAGACAAAAGTGAAGTTTTCGATGATAGTTTTGCATGTGTTACCAATCCATAAACAATTTGTATTCACTAGTCTTGCCCAGGCTGGAGCAATGCTTGACTGTTGCTGCGTTTGAGGATTTCCAAAAGGCTTGGGGACAAGCGAGGGGGGCAGAGGCCCCCGTGCTGCATGGCAGATGTCCTGCATGTTCGCTCTCAGATGGGTACTGCGCGCTCTCGTCCAAAGGTCACGTTCATACAGCAGGTTAAATAGGATCATTGTAAAATTTAGTCATGGTCTCTCAGGTTACGATCATCCACAAAATCATACATTAATTGAAGGTCACACTATTCTCAATGGAATACATTATTTGGTTAAAAAAAAGGGGGGGGGGATGTCTTGTGTTTGCCTGATATTCACCATTTAAGACATGACTGCATTATATAATTAACCTATGAGTGATTTTTACAGATGCTTATTTACTAATTAGAATGGTTTTGCAACCAGTCCATTTTAATAAAATAGACAACAAACTTCTGATGAATCATATTATGCCATATATATTTTGAAGAAGAATTACACAATGCTCTTTATGGATTTATCTTCTAACATTGTCAGCTAACAGTAAATTTAGAAAACACATGTACTGCACACTTCAATACAGCACATCTTTCTCCTCAGAAAAGAAACAAAAGGCCATTTTGGCAAGCTTCCTTAGAGGGAACTTGTAGTGTCTGCCCTGAGCTGTAGTTTCTGCTTGCCGTGTGTGATGTCGGGGTAAAGTATTTGGCGGATGAATAACATTAGCGACACGGTGTCTTAGAATGCAAAAGGCTGTGTGTTTGATCGGATCTGGCATTTTACCTGTGGGCATTCGGATTGATTGAGATGCATCAGAGAGCCTGTACACGCGGCCCAGGCTTGGCTAATTGGCTCTGGAGTGCTGCTAATTTCTCCAGCGCTATGAGACCTACATTTTAAAGCTGAATAAATCGATGAACGGAACGATAATGTGTTTCTCATTTCTGTAGAGCGTCCAGTGAAAGTTGAAGAACCAGACTGTGGCCACCGTAAAACTTAAATTTGAAGAAGGATTAACAATTTCTGGTTGAGAACACTTAGTTTACAGCTAAACATAATGATAGCAGACAGTAAATTTGCATACATTACAGACTGTGTGAATTCAATGTGAATCCGAGAGCATTTTTGTAAAATGTCTTGAAATGGATGGTCCCATTCACTTTGATAATTTCTTTAAACTAAATATTATCATGAAATGCATTAAATATCTCCTGAAGATGTGATTGGTTGAGTGGATTTGCAGGTGAAAAAGAAAGCTAGCCAGGGAGAGAGATTGAGAGAGAGGGAGAGAGAGAGAGGACAGCAGCAGCCGTGGCCTGGCACTTAAGCCAAGTTTAGACAGACCTGAGCGCTGGAGCAGAGAACAAACTCTGGCTGTGAGCTCAGAGCAGAACAGCAGAGACACACTCATCCAGACTGCTTCATGTGTGTGGACTGTCTGAGCCAGAGCTGCATAGAGAAGACACTAGATAAAAATGCTGTTTCCCTAATGTTTAGCCAATTTGCCCCATGCGCGCATGCACACGCACACACACACACAGTGAATTGCTGAAATCGTGAAGAAACATTTTCAGAGGACAGTTCTCAACATGTGACTTTAGGTTCTTAGGCAATCAGTCGCATTGTGAAATAACTGTTTTCATTTTTCATATGTTTCAGTGGCAGAAAGTAAATATGGATTAATTTATTAAAGCATTAACAGATTCTTGTTTGTATGTTGAGTCATAATTAAAGTTTACATACATCAAATATTGCATCAAGCATTTTTACAAGGGCTTCATGCTAATGATATATTAATAATAACAATTAGTGTAAACAGTTTACCATCACCATTAATCATTGTAAGCTCATATGTGCAATGTCTACTTCTGTTATCTGTACTGTGTGCTGTACTCCTCTCCCCATACCAGTTTCTCTCTACTGCCTGCTGTTTTCTTCTCTGCAGGAGCCGTGGATCACCAACCGGGGTAATATGTTAAGCACTTCAGGTGAACATAAGAGAGAGAGAGGGAGAGAGAGAGAGAAATGTTCTGTTTTTATTTTTCATAAGGTGTTACCCTTAAATATGAATGAACCGCAAGTCCATACATCATGTTCGCTGACATTTTGTATTAAAATTTATGAACAACTTCATCAAGGAGCACTTTCTCCTTCGTGATGCTAGGAGACGGATTTGTTCTGACACGAGGGTTGCGCGGCTGGTTGCGATGTCAGATTAATGTGTGTGGGGGTTCTGCTACGATTCCTTTTAGGGGCTTTAGTTTGTGAAATAATACCTGTCAGCTGTGACCAGATCGCAGGAAAAAAAAGGGGGGGGGGGGGCAGGTTTTCCAGGTCAGCTCACCATCTGTCAGCACTGCTTCATCTGGACACCCCCCCCCCCTCATATTACCACCTCATTGGCTCTAAGCAGGAATAAACATGCAGAATATTACTACCTGATTGGCTGTAACAAGCTTCCACTGGAGGAACTGAAACACGTGATTAGCTCAGAGGGGAATCTATGAGTAGACCTCATACTGAACCCTGTTGGACCTCGCAGGGAGGATCATCTGTATGTAACGTATATTATTACAAAATAAAACAGGAGGCCTTTCTCCAACATCATCAGGGCTCTAATCTGCTCCTCATTGGCTTAACTGTGATAAACAATGAATAGTACAAACAAGGGTTTAATACCTTAATTTCAAATCATATTAATTGAAATTTTCATATAAATGATATTAAAAAAAAACAAAACAAAACAGCGATAACAGATTGCAGCACAGTTGGTCACCATAACTGACCCGTTGTTTTTGTTATTAGAAATTACTGGAATATGTGAACCTAATAATCTCTCATTGTATGATATTCACCTAAGCAACAGCACATGTGCATTCGTCCAAACTCCCGCTGACGAAAAGAGATTTCCGATAGTGTCATTACACTGCACAAAGCTGCTTAAACTGTGTTTGTCATTAACTGCGCTCAAGAAAAGAAGAGTATATAGCTGTTAATCGTTTGACATGAAGTAAGGATTTAGACCCATGGACAGAAGATTTCCTCAGAGATTACCTCTTCGCAAACCTACTTTGTTCAGCTAAACCCGGTCGCTACGTTAAGTACACGCAACATTACCTTTCAATGTTTACGTCTGATCCGCCAAAGATGGACCAGCTGAGGAACATTCAGGATCTTTGAAGGATAAGTGCATTTGTAGCTTTAGGGTCACTGACACTTGACCTGACCAGATGTCTCATCTCTTAAACAACAGATGATTTCTCTATGAGATAACAGTCTGCTGAAGTATATTCACCAATGTGCTTAGCTGAGAGTGTTACATTAACACGGCGAGTGTTAAATTAACTCTGAGAGTGTAAATAGTAGTCTACATGGTCTCATATACAGACTCTTAGTATTAATGTAACAATGACTGATTTAGTGTCTAAAATTATACTGAGATGTGATATACACATATAACAAGTCATAAATAGCTTTGAGTAATAGCTGAACACCGTGTGCTTTTCCTTTTTAACAGTAGTTCCATTTCATTCTACAAACCTAGCAGATAGCTGCATTTCTGGGTTGTGAAAAATATATATATATACACAAAAAGTATTATTATTACAGCATTTGCTTGGTCAAGTGGCTTTAGAATGCTTGACATGGAGAATATTAATGCAAACTGGATGGTTATTATAAGATGTTGCAAGTGATTTTTTTTTTTTTTTTGCTAAATATGGGTTTAATTGATTTGCTAGTTTGGTTCTCCTAACATAAACTAGATAATAAATGTAATTGTGTAAAGCACCCAGGGTCCGGATATGAACTGCTATCTCTTATGAGTTGGAGAACCAACAAAGCTCTCGCCTATTTCTCCCTTTGCTCATCCAATGCCATTAAAAGGTCTGAAATATCTCTGAAGATATTTTCTTCCTAATTGGAAATAATTAACTTTGCCATCTCAGAGGCTTCAAAGTTATATTGTTCCTTTATGCATCTCAGTAATTAATTTTTAATTTAACAGTTGAATGCAAATTCTTATCCACAAAATATTATTCATATTTTTTCCCTCTGTGCCAAATACTTAAATATTAATGGCCACATCCAGAGAAGAGGTCCGCATGTACAACAGGGTGTACAATTTTTGATACCCCCCCCCCCCCCCAAAGATTTCCTTTTAATGCAGTAATTTGATCTGATATAGTGATTCCTCAGCTATGGCTCTGTTTGAAAGAACATGCTTTTCTGCTTTATATTTTTATTATTTTTAAAGTACCTGCACAATACAGTTTGATGCTTTCAGATTTTTTACATTACTAACAATCCTTTAGCTTTGAATATATGCACCTTATCAGGGTATCATAAATTATATCATATCACATCATATCATATATTATAAACTTATAAGCTTTAATCTATGAGAATGATTTCTGTCTGTGTGTATGTGTGTGTGAGTGTGTCTGTGTGTTGGGGGTGGGGGGGGGGGGGGGGGGGGGTTCTGACATTGGAGTATGGTTATGTATAGCAACACTAGATCAAAGCTTTTTGGAACAAACTGGTTAGAATAATAGTTGTAGAATACTCTATTAATTAGTGTAATTTTTATAACCAGTTTCATCAAGCTTAACTACACGAAGAGAGAAAGAGACGAAACAGAATGTTCTTCAGAGCAGGGCTAATCAGAAAGATCCAGGGGACAACTGTGTTTAAATCTTAAACCATTTCAACACAAGCAACAAAAATATTTCTCTTTCTTTCAAATACTGTACACAGACTGAATTGCGATTTATTGTTTTAAACCAGCTAACTAATAAACAGTTTTGTCTGTTCTTTAGGAGTGCATAAAGATGATTCATAATGGTCCACTGTGTACTTGCAGAAATCGGTGATGCATTTCAATGCTCTTTTGAAATATAGCCTTGAAATAGCTGTCTCAACCTGTATGAACAGTGTAAAGATACTGTGCTATAGTTTACATGGACAAACCCTCACAGCGGCTCTGTGACGGTGTGGGTTCCTTTATTTAGTGGCGAGTTTGAGTGGCAGCCCTGGCGTTGCTCAGGGCTGTGGACAGACAGGCGTGGTAAATAACCGTGAGAAGGTAACATGTTAAGTCTGTGTTTTACATCTGACCTGGCTGCAGCTAGGGCCACAGCTCAACAGAAATGCCCTGGCCTTCTGGACAAGACAGCAGTGCGTGTTTGGCTCCACTCCCTGCTCCCATTCAGTAAACAGCTGAACAGAAAGAGAGACAGAGAGAGAGAGTGGTAACACTTTTAGTGGGAGGAGGCGGAATGAGAGAGTCATGTGAAGAGGCATCGATAAAAAGAGAGAGAGAGGGAGAGAGAGAGAGAGAGTCAGAGAGAATGCGAGAGAGAGAGAGAGAGGGCAAAGCCTTCACCAATTGTGCTCTCTTTCTTTCTCAGACTGCCTAAACTCACTTGGCAACGGCAAGTCCCCTGGGTCGATTTGGAATCTCAGTAACAAGAATTTTAGCACGACAGGTGTTAATGTGTCCAAAAAAACAACCTCTCTTTTCCTCTTTCACACAGACGCGCACACACACACACACACACACAGAGAGAGAGAGAGAAAGGGAGAGAGAATGGGAATGGTAAAAGCATGCTCTTCTCTCTCTCTCTCTCTTCCTTTCTCTCTCTCTCTCTCTCTCTCCCTCTTTCTCCTTCTGGAGTCCGAGTGTGTGGAGGCACCTGACGGGCTTGCTGTGCAGGTGGACTGCATATTGAGTTTCTCTTCATAACAGAGCCATTCACTCTGTGTTATGGGAAGCACAGCTGTCAGAGGCCTTCTCAGACATGAAATTGTTCTGGATTTGCATGATGGCAGAAGGACTTGACATGCAAGACTGAGACCAGCTCATTTCATTGTCTCCCCATAACAGTACAATTAGCTCCTGGGTTTGTGCAGTTTACAGTGTGATGCTTCCATCTGTGAAGAAGCCTTACAGCAAGAAATAATGTAGAAAAATATCATATAGAAGAGCAGTATGCAGACTGTCAAACTTCTAATGGTGTTATAATGTTTAAACCAGATTTGGATTTTGTTCAGCCTGCAGTTAAAAGTTATCCAGTTTGGATTTTTACCCATATAGAGTTGATTTTTGTAGATCAGTGTGTCCAGAAAAAGAAAAAAAAAAAAAAAACAAAAAACACAGACACATGGGCTCACATTGTAATTCTTGTGCTTGAAACTTGAATGTAATCTCAGTATTTTCTTTTGAATGGTTCAGTCCTAAAAATCTTATTCAGCTGTAAACCATGGGTTAATATAAATAAGTTCCTTTACTGTTGCCACAAGTTGTTGCCACAACTTACTTCTTGTCATAACTCTACGTTGGTGTGTTTATTGAATACAAATATATTTCCTTTGTTGTCTTCCGGACGTCTTCCTTATCACCACAAGATGAATTCTGTACAGACCATTACACAGATGGATGTTAGAAGCATCATAGCGACTTGGGATTTAATAATGTTGAGTTTGCATGGCTAAATTGGAGTACATTCTTTTGTTGTTCTTGTGTGCACACGATATTTTCAGAAAAGAGGTCAGTTTGCACTGAAATGTGACACTGAATATTTCAGAAATGTTTCAGAAAAATTTCAGACAAAAGTCTAATCTCATACTCAATTGAGCACCATATAAACATGTACCATATAAACATATTTACAACAAAGTTGGGAATAGGTTCTGCATTGATGCTTCTAACGTCTTTTTTTTTTTTTTTAATTTATTGTAAATTTTCATCACTGTTGTAGCAAAGACCTGTGGGGGAGAACAGGCTTGGAATCAGCTCCACCAAAAATTCTGAGGAGAAAGCACAGCTGGATCCTCCACACCTTGAGAAAACACGCTACCAACATCACAAAGCAATCTCTGAAGTGGAGGAGAAAGAGAAGATGACCCAGCATGAGGGACACACAGATGTGACAAAGGGAAGATGTTCCAGAGTCCAGTTCATCAGAGAGGTGTTAGTAATGGCCTTTGTTTCTCATGGAGAGATGGGAAGAGTTCAGATGAAAAATAAATTTTATATGAATCCATAGAGAAGCACTGAGCAAGTATTTCTCCTGAAAAGCACCAGATTTTTACACACCCACCCATCCACATACACACATCCACACGCACACGCACACACAGAAGCGTGCTCACATACTCATACACACACTTGAAAAATGGGCTTAACTGTGCCAAATTTAACAACGAATGGATTTAAGAATTTCTTCTGTTTTCTGGATGTTCTATTAGGTTTAGCACCAGCAGATTTATCTAATGCATCAATGCTAAATGCTTTTTTCCCCCTCCTCTGTCTTTTTTATTTTTTTCTTATGTTTTAAAAACACACTGAGCTTTTTGGACCTCAGTCAATAGAATTGAAGCAATTCTCAATTTGTGTGAATAGTCTTGCCATCCTGTGTCATTTGCATTCATTTCCTATAAAGTGCTTTACTTGTGTCTCAGACACAATTGTCTCACTGAGTAGTAACGATTAGCACATAAAAGCCAAGCAGGGCTCTTCGCGTAGATAATACACACATACTAGCATTCATACAACGCCAAAGAACTTCCAGTGGGAATCTGCATATCTGATTGGGTCTGATTTGTTTGGAGACAGAATTTCACTTTGATATATCTGATTATGCTGCAGAAAGAGAGAGAGAGAGAGAGAGAGAGAGAGAGAGAGAGAGAGAGAGCAGATAAGAGAAAAGCAGCCGTCACACGCTAAGTGATTTTACTTAAGGAACTTTGTGATAAGTCAAAGTAAAAAACCATCTCCATATCTTATGTTATTAGTTTTTTTTTCCCTTCTTCTTCTCTAAGTTTGAAATGATGCCTTTCCAACCAAACTCTAGTGCTGATAAGTGACACGCAGAAAGAAGAGACATTTTTTTTTTTTAAATTGTGGATTGTGGAGCTGTGGTCTGATCTAGCTGTGGATTGCCGTCCGTCAGTTGTGTTTTTAATATTATTGTTCCATATGTCACAACACAAAGCCAGTGTGGATTAGCCTAACACAGATTAAGCAGCGCATAGTCAAACACACACACACACACACACACACACACACACAAAAAGAGGGAAAAAAAAAAGATTGGGCCAGTCACACTAACTCCAGATACATTGTCAACACAACAATCTGGACTCAGAGGAAAGCCCATCCACATATTTGCAGAACTAAACAGCATGAAAAGAAAAAAAAATTAGCCTTCTAATATCTCCCATAAAACACACGCCGAAGGATATTACACAGTCTATATCATTTCTATCACAAATATGAGGTGTTTGTTTATCTTTGGACAAATTTGCTTTTCAGCCATTAGTAACCTTCTGATACTTTGCACAAAAAAAAAAAAAAAGCCTGGCCAACTTTTGGCAGTACATTATATGGTTCATTTATCACCCCAGATGGACACTGCAATACATGTTTATTCATGTTTATACATTTCTTGTGATGCATTATGTACGCATTATAAAGTATTATAAATGCATGCAGAAAGTCCCTTGCAAAAGTTTGTATACTTTCATTACATTTACTGGAAAAAGAGGGAAAAAATGTAATGGAAAAAAAAAAGAAAATCTCTCAGACTCCAGTGTGTCCCCTTGCGTCCGTGGGAGCTCGGTGAGAGAAGTCATCTTTTCCAGTTCAAACAAAACTTATTCTCAAGTGGCTTCCCACAACACAGGACTCCTGATATCCTATTATCTTTGCAACCAAGGACAGCCTGGGGAAAGACATCACTACACACAGCAAAACAGGCTTGTTTCAACTTAATAGAAGGCAGGCCAGCAAATGCATTACGACGTGCAATGTGCCTGCGAGTGTAGCTGCGGCTTGTGCATTGCTGCGCTGTGCTTGCTAATAGCTAATGACATCTCAAAGTGAAACAAGCAAGGTCTTGCTCGTACCGAAAAGAGAGAGAGAGAGAGAGAGAGAGAGAGAAAAAAGACAAGCTAGCTCCCAGGGAAAGTATTAGTTTGGAGTTAGATATTAGGTTTTCCGTTCGGTGTTTGTAAACCATTAATTTGTGTCAGAAACATAAACACACACACTTCCTGCATTGTTTTAGAGAGGAAGGCGATGACTGGATGTTTTTGGAACCTCTCCAAAATTTTATGAGAACATATTAGCATGTCGATTTATCACAATGCAATAATACGCTTTCAGTTCAATAGACATTAAAATGGGTCTTATCTTGGTATATTGAATTATAGAATATTTATTGGTTTATTTATAAGTCACCCTTAAGTAATGCCAGACAGACCTCTTTTTGCCTTTTGTTTTGGTATTTATTTTTTTTTAATCTTTTTTTACGGACGTGTGTCTGAAGGCCACGGTGATATCAGCTGGCAGAGTTAGGAACAGGAGTCGGGGTCGTCTTTAATTCTGCTGAGGCCGCCTGCCACCCGAGCAATGCCGTTCTCCAGAGAGAGATGCAGCTTTACACAGCTCGCCGACCAGACTGACTGCCCTCACAGTCCCCAAAAATATGATTTAAAGCCATGTCATTTTTAAGAGAGTGATGGCAAATAATTCTTATATATGTGTGTATATATATATATATATATATATATATATATATATATATATATATATATATATATATATATATATATATATATATATTTATTTTATATATATTTACACACACACACACACACACACAATCCAACCTATATGGTTTGAAAGACTCTCAGGAATAGAAAGATGAAGAAAGAGAAAAAAGGCTTTTTGAAGAATGTCTTTGTTAAAGCATTTCCTTGGGTTTCTAGCTCAGGGTCTTAAAGAGGAATACACTGGAAAAAAATTCTAATTGAACAGATCAATTTTTCTGTAAAGATCATTAGCCCAAAAGTTATTAAGATTATGTTGGCAAAATGTTTCTTCTGCACGTGTAGTAACTGCAGTTGAGGATAATTAATGTCTTTTCCATGCGGTATTTATATTTGATGGGCTGAAGTACAATTACGGTTTTGAAATACTGTCCGACGTCTAGTTCTCAGGCAGGAAGTATATGAACTTTGGGAAAAATCCACTCCTCAACAGGGATTTACAAACTAAAAACCTCTGGATGGGCTTGGCTTGCCTGTTACTGAAGCACAGCGACTAGTTTTACTGATGCCCACAGAGAGAGAGAGAGAGAGAGAGAAAGAGAGAGAGAGAAAGAGAGAGAGAGAGAAGGAGAGAGAGAGAGAGAGAGGGTGTGAGGGAGAAAGCGAGAGAGAGAGAGGGTGTGAGAGAGAAAGCGAGAGAGAGAGAGTGAGAGAGAGAGAGGTAGTAACAGTTTTAGGGGATGGGGTGGAGTGAGAGTGAGAGAGAGAGAGTGAGAGAGAGATGGTTCGGAGAACGAGAGTGAATAATGAGACAAGAGAGAGAGCCAGTTTTAAACTGTAGGGAGCAGCAGTAGTCTGTCTAAAAAGCGTGAGGAGAAGCGGAAGCGCAGGCATTCAGTGGTAGGGTGTACACACTCTCTCGCCATCACAGAGTGGTATGAATTAGACCCCCAGTATTGCATTACTCACCACATTACCATACACAAACTGCAAACAATCACTGACTATTTACAGTGCATACATATTGAAAGGTACTTCAGTTTTAAGAAAATAAAAGAAGGAAAGATTTTATTTTCACGAGAAGTTGTCTAATAATTGGGTACACAAAACATGTAATGCTTTCACTAAACCAGAAAACAAAAAAAACTTGAAACCATCAACTAAGCAATGATAACTTGAAATTTAAATGCACTATTTCATAAAGCACAAAATGTTTAGACAAATACCTTTTTTTCTTTAATCAGTGGGTGAGACTAATTCAAAACAACTGACCTGTGGTATTTACATGTCTCAAAATGTTGCCAGTGCTTTTTTTTTTTTTTTTTTTGTCAGACAAATTCAATAATTACTTTGCAGGATTTAAACCACAGAACAAGACCAATATTTGATGACAAATATCATTCTAATTGTGTTTTCTCTTTCGAGCTCTGGCAGCAGTGTGGCTGAAATTTTGTTGAATGCACAAGTAGATAAATATGTAACTTTATGACGTCAGCAATTCTCACAACACAACCTATTGATGACCCATTGAAAAAAAAAAAAAAGTTTAACTACTGGACACTGCTGGCTTTGGAAGCAAAAATCTAATCAACCTAAAACAATGAAACCTCATTAATGAAGCTATGATTTTTCCATTCTCCTTTTTAATTACGGTGTTGATTACAGAAGGTCATGATATAATAACTACATTACGTCTGTTTCTTTAACTTTGTGTTCTAATGCAGAGTAGTAGATTTAATGCACTGCCAGATCTGTGCTGAACTCCATACATGCTTAGCCAATTTGTTTGTGATAGCAGGCTTTGCTTGGCCTGATACAAATCGTCTGAAATGAACTCCACACATTCTTTGCTTATCTGAGGTGTTTGTGGCGTTTTCTTTTTTCTTTTTTTTTTTCCCTGCAGGTTTGGACACACTTCAGAGACACACAGGCTTGGGGAGTGTTTAGATGGTGAGAAGCTTTACCATGGAAAAAGGGTAACACCATTTTTGGATTGGTGGGAAACACATTATTGTTTATACTGTGGGAAAACAAAAGCAAATGACTCTTAGATTCATGGGAATTCACTGCCACTAACTACTGAGGTCAACCTACTTGAATGCCTATCCTTTCAGTAATGCTTTTATTTGGAGGAAGCTAATCAGATACGAGCATACCTGCAGTCTGTATTTTAAAACATGCCAACGGCACGGGACTGCTTACCAATACATTATTGATTAGTTATGAGATCATGTTAGGTTCTAACGATGCTAAGAATGATCACAGCATACATTATAACATTTTTATAGCATGTTTATCCCATTCTAACAATGTTCCTTTCCAGCAGTGTGTCAGAGATGCATCCCATGCAAAGGTTAAAAAAAAAAACAAAACAAAACAGGAGAGTGATTAAGTAAATGTGTAATTAAAATGTATGAGAATTTAGCCAATACACAGCCTGACACTGTTCAAACACATCTCAACTAAGTGGAGACTCTTGAAGTAAATTGGTTTTGCTCTCCACATAATGCGACTCAATCAAAGATGTTTTAGTCCCTCACATTCACTCTCCATACGTTTCAGTTAAGGGAATATTATGCATGTATTAAGCCGCAAAAAGGTATATCCATACACTGTGTTATTCAAAAAAAAAAAAAAAAAGAAAAGAAAAGAAAAAAAGAAACACCCCACTGCTGCTAATGAATTATTGCTGAACTCCTGGGACAGCAGGTTTGAGGTTTGTAATGTAAGGCGGGTTAAAGGAAATGAAGTATTGGAGGGAAACTAGAGGCAGATGTTGAAGAGATTTTTTCTTTCTTTCTTGCTTTTTTTTTTCTTTTCTTTTTTTTTTTTTTTTGAAGAGCAGGTTTGAAAAACCTCAGCATAAAAAAGATGAACTCTGTTTTCAAAACCTTCACCAACAATATTTAAAGGATACACGTGCAGGGCTTCAGGTTGGAACGTCCCACCTTCTGAACACTGCAGTTTTGTCCAAGAGTGTACATGGCGGTCGTGACGATTAAGTGCTGGAAGATTTACCTTTACTTGTCCTATTGCACCATCCTTAGAAGCTTGGCACCAGCTAAAACCACACAAGATGTCCTCATTCAAGCAGTGACACACCCAAGGATATATACAGTCTGGTCAGGACATTGGAATGAAAGATGACCTCTCCAATAAGCTGTCACATAAAGACACAGACACTGAGCTTTGCTTTAAAATATACATATCCATATAAAATCAATATTTATACACTCAATATATAAATATGGTTAGTAATCAACATATTTTTCATGACATTTGTGAGAAAAATACAGAATAGTACAGAATTTCTGTGAAAAAAATACAGACAAGATTAAACATACAAGAGATATGCTCTTTGCCACTGTAACTGGTAATACTGCTTCAACACAATATACCTCAGCGCATCGATTCGTTATGTAGGCAGTCTGCATGTATAAAATGTTTTAACTCTTTGCTAGTTATTTTTGATGGGTTTTTCTTCCTCAGCTCTCTGGCTCCACAGGTAAAAGCCCAGCTGCCCCGCGGCGTTGTCCGTTGTTTCATAATTGCTTTAAATGACCTCAGTTAAGCAGTGATTAGCCAGGACCTGTGACCGTTTTGCCCCAGATTTGATTTTAATGCGCTTCTCTGTACATTTAAATGAGTGCAGGGGGTTTCACTGCTCCGTTCTGCCCGGGGGCTAGTCGGCCAGTCATGCTTTTATTGTTACTTACTGTGAAGGTGAATTTATTCATTTTCATATTATCATAGTAATTGAGCATTTACATGCGAACTCCCTCCCACCTTTCCTTATACTCTTCCACTCTGTGTTATCTTCTTCAAAGCAGACTGCCCTTGCATATACCTGACAACCGTAAAAAAAAAAAAAAAAGAAAAAAATAGAAAAGGTCTCACGGATAAAAGAGACAGAAACCTCTAACATGTTATTTTAAAGGCAAAAGCTGCTTGATTGTTCTGAATGAGCGAACTCTCTGCTCAGCGCGCTAAACAGACGAGCGACAGTCCATTCAGTGTTAACATTTGGGGAGAGAAGCATTGTGTGGAAACGATGGTGGTCCTGCCACTG
>NC_044498.1:23517564-23532564 GCF_902362185.1 Chanos chanos | reverse complement strand
TTTTTGGTTTTGACTATTAAAACTTCTTTTCGAATTCAAGCCACTTAGTTAAGCAAAAAGATTTACTGTTTGACACAAACCAAAAACTCTGTCTCTGTCAATGTGAGTCAAAAATGAAATCCAACTCATTCTTATCCAGCATTTTACAATTATTCTTTATGTGACTGTATTCATTAAACAAAAGAAGAAAAACACAGTTCAAAGTGAAATTATACAGAGACACAGTTGATTTCCATAATAATAAAATGCTTCCAATCTAAAGACGACCATGTGGTCAATGAAAGGATAGCCAAATCCGCCAACTCTTATTGGGGTGGCTTTGGCTGGAACATCCCCTCCGTTCTTGGAACTAAAATCCAATGGCACGTGAACACTATAATCGGAGCAATTTTCCAAACATCTTCAACTTCCGACACGTCGAAATCGATCCAGATGGAGTCCGAGTCCAGCCGCAAAGCCCGGACCCACGTCAACTTCAGAGTCCAAAACAGTTAATGATGTGGATCAAAGAGCCTTAAAAGATGTGCTGTAGCTTTTCATACATCCTCTTTCTCTTCTTCTCTTTACTGCTTTTCTCTCTTTCTCACTTTCTCCTCTTTTAAATATTCTGGAATATATGTGCTTTCAGGCCTGAGTGTGTTTTCTGCTGAAGTAACCGAGAAAGTTCAAATTCACAAGTTTTAATCAAAGTCATTGACCAAAGCCATTCTCTACCTTTTGGTGTTTCCATTTTACTTGTCTTTTTGGTTAGACTGAACCTTTCACTGTAACAAAGACTACAGAAATAGTTCACAGTTAGATAACAGTCATGTAACATGATCTTGCACAGAACTTTCTTAAGCATGTAATTGGTTGATATAGACTTAGTATAAAACTGGTAGAAATGGATTTTACATTAAACATGGCCTTCTCTTCTCATAGCTCATACAGTCAGAGCAAACAAAGTGGATTAACAGGTACGTCTGATTACTGTCATTTTCTGACCTTTGCCTTTAAATTTCATAAATTTCAGGCTCCAAAAAAAAAAAAAAAAGATCTTGTGCAGACTGCCATCTTAAAAGTCAGCTGTTGTGTAAGCATTTTATGTTGGAATAATCTCTATGCATTTTAAATTGGAGCTTTGCTGGTCTCACCTTGGCTGTCTGCCTGTTCGTGGTGTGTGTGTATGTGTGTGTGCGTGCGTGTGTGTGTGTGTGTGGTGTTGCGGTAGCTGGATCCTGTGCCGTGATGTGCACTGACACATCCTCTGAAACACTCAGCTAATTTGTCCCCGGTGGGCGAGCGCCGTCGCATGAGTGACACGAAGGTCTAGCAACATGACTTCTTTTCTCTCTCCGGGCCACGGCTCAGGTCTGGGGGCCGGCGCGACGTACGACAGTCTTGTTTTTTTCCGTTCAGGACATCGGTGTACATTAATTCTATCGTGCTCCATCTCTTTCTCTCTCTCTCTCTCCCCCTCATGGGATCCATCAAACACAGCTTAAACACTCAAACACACACCAGGTGTTTCATCGACGACGAGGAAACTATGACACCTACCTGTTTTTTTTTTTTTTCACCCTCAAACTGTCAGCAGAGACAGATTTAATTAACGTAATGATCAAAGCAGCAAAAGAAAGCTTAGCCTTGAGGTAAGAATCCCAGTGAGCCATCCGCACAGCTAATTATTTAGCATTAAGGTAGACAGACTTATGTGCAGATGAGTACTTCAAAGATTTGATTGGGTTTACTTAGATGCTACAGCTAAGTGCCCGGAGGTTGCCGCGGTGACATAAAAACATCAGCGGGGATAAAAATGTGCCGGTGTGGGGTGTATATTTGTCAGACAGAGGTACATCCTCATCCAATCTGACAGCGCCTGTTTACCGTAAACAAGCAGAGGAGGAAGGACATGAATGACGGCATTTGCCAGCAATTTATGGCAACTTTTACCTCAGTGACAAGATTAAAGATGTATAGGGTAGAAATGAATAAGTGAGGTAAGAACAAAGCACTGTGAGCTGCTACAGCTCTCAGGAATGACAAAAACTGTGCAGATATGACATCAAAAGCACTCTAGAAATGCAATGTTTGATAGTTTGAACTATTTGAGTACTCACTCACTCATTATCTAAGCTGCTTATCCTAATTAGGGTTGGTGGTGGTGTGTGTGGGGGGGTGTTGCTGGAGCCTATCCCAGCATTCATCGGGCGAAAGGTGGGGAAACACCCCGGACAGGTCGCCAGTCCCTCACAGGGACTGTTTGAGCAACTCTTCCTAATTGTTCTGACCTGCCGTTGATCAAAATATATGGTTGATCTGACCTACCGCTGATTAAAATGTATGGTTTGGAAGAAAAAAAAATCAGACTCAGAAATCAGGAAACAGTAGCATGCACAACCTATGTAAACACAACCTTTGTTTTGTATCTTGGTGTGTTGTTCAAGCAGAATATGGGAACAGGTTGGTAATAATGAGATTCCCTTCCACTGGGTTTCCAAGAGATTTCTCATCACTTGCAGGTGTCTTGGAGCCAACGCTGGATTCCAGTGACTTCCAGGGAAAAAAAACGGATGTGGATGGAATTATTAGAGGTTTTGGAAAACTAGCTTTTTCACTTCCAGTAGAAATTTCAGGGGCACAACCAAACGGCAGGCTAAACACACATTTAAAACTCGTAAACAACAATGTTGAAGTTTCAGATTTCCTGTTGGCATTTGCTGCCGAGGAAATTCAATTCAACAAAGTCATTTCAGAAGTTGTAACATGCATAACATTTCCAGAAAGAGCAAAAAAAAAAAAAGGCTGGTGAATTGTTTTGAGCTCACTCAGAATTGTGACGTTACCTCTGCCAACTTCTGAATTTAAACACTCCTTCTGTTTTACGATGGCTGTCCATGAAGTCCATCCACACATAGTCTGTTTCTCTTCATTATTTATTTATGCCGTTTTCTTAGGCCCTAACATCACGAACGGTTTACCAGTATGACCAGTTTATGGCCTGGAGCTGCAACTCTGAGGCTGAGAACACAAATTAAAGTTTAACATAACTGTTTAAGATGTTTGGGGATAAACATACTTTTGTGTATCCCTTTTTTTATTTTGCCATTTTACTGTTTTTCATACTAGTGCAGTCCAGGGAAGCATTTTAACTGTGAGTAGATCATTTTAAGAGGGAAACAGGAACATGTGTTGAATGGTTTCATCAGTACGAGAGCAAATGGTTATTGATTTATGACTCAGTCATCTGTGCAGTTTGGACCACACCGCTTTCCTGTATCAGACAACATGCTGCTCTTTTTCATGCATCCTTTAAAAAACAAAAACATATTCATAACCTGCTCATCATGGTTAATCAGAAGCACTTTAACGTAAATAACAATAGCTCCAATTAAACAGCTCCCGGCCTCTCACCTCTCTGCCACTGTTACGCACATCAGGGTTTTTATACAAAAAAAACCAAAAAAAAGCTACAATCAACACTGCTTATAATGGAACATTAAAAGACATTAAATGTGATTGGGACGCCATAACTATCAGATAAACTGGGGCTTGATTTCATATTAAACAATTACTTATGTTTATGGAAAGGGACTGGTTCTCGCAGCGTGTTAGAAGGGTCTTTTATTCAGCGGGGGAAACGCCTGAGGACTGGGGTGTGGAGGTGGAGGAGTTGGGGTGGGGGTGTGTGTGAGTGTGTGTGTGTGGGGAGGTTGTTGTTCTGTTTTAGCATGTGATCAGTGCTAGATTCTTCTGAAAGCTGTGCTGTTGCTTGGGGCAATCCTTTAGCCCAGTCTAGCTTTTCCTCTGAGTTGAAAATAAGCCACCCACCCTTTTCCTGTCTGCTCAGACAAAAAAAAAAAGAGAGAGAGAGAGAAAGGAATTCACTGATGAGTTGGGTGGCTACTGTACCTTGAAGTCCATCAGATGGAAGACAAGAGGAAATAGGTTTGAGGGGTTCAGAGAGAGGTTGACTTTAAAAGGATTTGTGATTGTGTGTGTGTTTTTTTTTGTTTTTTTTTATGACAGAGAAGAGAAGCAGTTTGGAGCAAAGTGAACTGCATTTTACGCAAAGCTTTTCCCTGTTTTTAGGCAATTTTGAACTGAGCTTGATTAAGCTTGGTTAAGCTATGTAAACATCCTTTTTGGAAGAACCGTAATGGCCTAATCCTAATATAATAGCACAAAAAACCAGACTGAATGAATGAATGAATGAATGAATGAATATTTTTAGCGTAATAAGATCACTCAAGTGGCCTTGAAGCAAATCTAATATAATAACTTGGGTAAGCGTCGTATCGACATAATGAAAGCAATGTATCTGTCAGTTTGATCTTTTAAAGTAAGTTTCTGTCTCCGTACGATTTTCACAGGAAGATGTCGTCCGCAACGGTGTGGTTGTAGTCCGCTCTGGACTTCTTATCCCGGGTCACACTCAGGACCATAACGGAGCTGGATGTCCAAGTTTTGTTGCTGATGAAGGGACTGTCTCTGGTTGCACTCAGCTGGGATGCAGGGCGGCCTGAAAGACACCAACCTCCTCAACTATAAATAAAACAGCGGTGTTACTCCAGCAGGCCCCCTCTGTGAATCTGCTTTTTACTGCTTATGACAGTAAAAAACAAAAAAAAAAAGAAAAAAAAAAAAACAGGCATCTTGTCTTGAGCGTGCCTCTGGTGGTACCCATGGGGCCTTCATGAATAGACAGAGAGAAACTGGCCTGGCTTTGACATACACAGCTTTCTTTCCAGTCCTGTGAAGAAAAGGGGGGATTTGGACTGCCCTCGCCTAGATGCATAGACGCAGAGACAAAAAGGCCACTGTGGGCTGGGCTGGTGCACGGAGTTACCTCCAGGCGCTGCCAAAAAACCCCCCAAAAAAACATTGCTGTCTCCTCAGACCTGAGCATGGGTCAGCATTGTCCCGGGCTGGGTCTCCTGGTGTGCTGGTCCCAACAAAGACGGGTCCAGTAACCTGCCTGCCTGCAGCTGCCGGCCACCTGTGGAGCAAGCCAAATTAGGGCTGTGGCCCAGCTGCTGTTGGCCTAATGGTGGTGGGTTTGGTGTGGGCTGTTACTTATTGCAGCCACACACTGTGGAAGTTGGCTGGGCGCTTTGGCGGGTTGGACCGGACAGTCAGATTTGATGTGCTTTGTTAAGAGTGCTCTCTCTAATTCCTTAACATCCAAACTGTAACCATACCTTTCTGTGCAGTTGTCAGACAGTGAATTTTGTTCCCAGTTGATACCCTTTCCGCACAATGTAAACAAAATGGCCCCCTCGGGCATTCTCTTTTTCACATGACCTGAGAGTTTTCAACTTTATGTGTTCCAAAACAAAGGTATGCCAAATCTTCTATCCAGTGGATTTCTGGTGGATTATAATCATAAGTGAATTTAACGTTATATTTCTTTATATATAGCAATATTTAAGTTAATGGTATATTTAAGCAATTGCTCAGAGACAGAAACACACACTTTACACACACTTTAGATTTATACACTTAATGTGATGATTACAGAGAAAAGAAAAACAAAGGGGAAATACACACATGCATGAAACTATCTTTGGTGGAATTTTACTTTGGAAAGAAATCTTTTTGTCATAGAAACGCATTCCAGATCTTTTTTTTTTTTTCCCTCAGGATGAAAAAAATCCTGGGACTTTGTCCATTTTCCCAAATCATCTAATTTGGCTCTGCTCAGTGGCCATTGCCCGGGGTTCTTTTCATGTTAACAAGAGATGCTGTTGTTAGCCACCGCAACTCTTCAACTGAGAGATAGAAAACAGATATTAATCATAATTTGGACACACACAAAAAAATTCATTTATGAGGCATGGCTGAGTAATTCAGTTTTACTGAAACACGGCCTTCTATTGTGCCAAACGTCCATTTCCCAAGAATGCCGGCCGTCTTGTGACTGCGGAGGTCAAGGCAAAATGACATCATCGACCTCGTATGCGTTTCAGTCCTGAAACAGTGGCACCTTGTGCTCTTATTCTTTCCTCTCTCTCCGCTGAGAGCTGCGATTGTGTTTGCCTCTCTGTTCTTTCAAAGAATACCTTTCTCTCTCTCGCTCTCTCTCTGTCTCTCTTTCTGCCAGCTGCCTTATGAAGTAGGGAAAAAAAACCTCTCCATCTAATGATGAATGGTACTTGACCCTAGCCCTGCTCCATGCAGACTCATAGAACACCAAATTAACATGAGCTAGGGGAGCTGCCACTGAAAAACACCCCCTCAGTTCACTAAGCCTTTGTCACTGCTAAGGTAGTTGTGCTAAATGAAGATTAAATGCAGCCTCAACCTGCTGATTGGAAGAGTACTTTTTTTTCTTTTCATTTTTTTTGTAATGGGGGTCATACCTTCATTTTAGCTGGTGAGTCGCATCTGACGCGCATTCCAGAGGGGTACACTGCTCAGGCGAAGTCTTTGTTATATGATTAATTACACGAAGCAACAGTTATGGCGGGATTAACAATTAGCTGGACCTGTCAAATAGTCAGTCTAAGATGGCAACCTAATTGAGCGGCTGGTTGGCTATTGTGTCCCAGAGCCGAGCTGCAAAAGAGCGAAAGAAACAGAGAGAGAGAGAGAGAGAGAGAGAGAGAGAGAGAGAAAGTGATCCTTAGTCTTTCATCTTCTCCTCCGCTCTAATACCATTCTAGAGAAGGGGCGGCTATCTCTAAATAAACCCGCCTAATTTTCTATAAATATTCATGCTTATCCAACGTGAACTTTGGAAAGTTACCTTCACGGCACATTCCACCTCAATGAAAAGTTGTGAAAATGTAGTCTTGTCTCAAAATAACAACTGACCTTATAAAATGTAACTTTTTTCCTCCCTTTTTCTATTGAAAGTCATTTAACACCACCCTATTATTTTGGTTATTCTATTTTACTCTATTTAAAGGACTATCGCTTAAAATTAAAAAGCTGCATGTGAAGGGGAAAAAAATGGTATTGTAAATAGAGAACAGTGCAATCTTTCATCAAAAATATATTCAAAGAGTGGGGTTTTTTTCTTCCTCTCATTTGTTTAGTGGATGTGTTTGATCATAGAGAGAGTCATTTTTTTTTTTCCTTCTCATCGGTGGTTTTCAAGATGAGTCATGAGAGGGTCGAGTTTTGCCAAGCAGCAGTGTATCATGGGAACCTGAGAGCGGAGAAGGGGGTGATGGAGTTGTTTCCTGAATGAGACGGGCCAGGGGTGATCATGGGAAGAATCCCAGCTGTAGGAGCGCGGGAGCTTGCGGACGCGCATAGAAGCGTTGGTTTTGGGTCGCGGGGAGCAGGGTTATTTGATCAAGAGAAAAGTCAATTGTTCATGAAAAAAAGACAAGCACAGGAGGAGCTGTTTCCTGGTGTGTGGGACATATCAAAATATTTGACAGACTTCAGGATTATGAAAACTGTGCTGGCTTTCAGGGCAACTGTGTGTGTGTGTGTGTGTGTGTATGTGTGTGTGTGTGTGTCGTGCTGGTTAAAGGCATTGTCTGAACACAGAGGGCTCAAAGCTGGCTCGTTTGCGAGAAGTCACTCTGCATTAGTAGCATGTAATGAAATTTCAAAAAAAAAAAAAAAAAGTTTGGCTCAAGCTTGAACTCAGTGCGGCTGGCTCGGTCATTTTCGATTTGGGGGAGGAAAAAAATGCCACTGAAATCAGGTTATTAATCATAAATGGGTTTGTTTGAAATTGAGATCTGTTTTAAAACCGATGTTGGGTGGGTGTTATCAAATACAAATAAAGTTATGAGAAACAAACAAGACAAAATCATAACATTGGCACATGATTTCATCTATTTTAGGCCAAATTTATTTCTACTCAGTTACAGTTTCATTTGCCAAAAACAGGACCTCATATTTAGATCATTATTGAAAGCATTTTCTTACAAGACTGCTATACATATATATATATATATCCATAAATATCTGTCCCATGTTTTTGATAACAGATTTTAATAAATAACAATATATGCACTGAAATTTATTTCCTGAAAATAATATACACAAAATGAAAAAATCATTTGCGCTTGCTGCTTGGTTATAATTTACTGTGCCAAACTAATGAAAAGAACAAACAAATGCATGAATATTTTCAAAAGAAGGAAATCAATCTGCTGTGTAAAACAGGGTCACATCTCTGATTCCATTCACTAATGTAAACGCGTAAATGTGTGCTGAGCATACCATGTCTGTGCTGTTGCTTCTAGTGCGTCTGGGCCCGCGGGCCCCCCTCTCCCCTCTCTCTCTCTCTCTCTCTCTCTCTCTCTTCTCCTTCCTTCCCCTCTGAGTCCCCCTGTCGCATCTAAAACTAATCACTGTGCATCACCTCCTGTCCAAACGCTCATTTACTCTCTCTTGCATTAGGGGAATTTGTGTACCTGTTATCCTTTGTCAGTGCAAGCACCTCTTTGTGTCCCCTCATACACGCAGCTCAGCATATTCCTGCAGATGCCTTTTGAAAAATGTTCCCTTTCCTAAGGAGGAGAAGAGGAAAAAAAAAGAAAGGAAAAAAAAAAAAACAGAGACGGTGTTAAACCTCTAGGTGCAGGAGGCTGTTAACGGATGCTGATGATAGTAGGCAAACATTAACATAATAATTAGTGTCTTGTAATTGTTTCATTAAAACCAGTTGTTCCATTTCTCCTCGTGTTTTCCCAGAAGACGAGTGGAATTTGGACGCCCGCCAACGGGAGGACATCCGTGTTGTCACTGCCGCGCTCAAGATGTTTTTTTCCAAGAGCTGCCTGTTCCACTCTTTCCATACTGCTGTTCTCAGCCTTTTGGCTTTCTCTCTCTCTCCCTCTCTCTCTCTCTCTCTCTCTCTCTTATTCTTTCCTTATACACACTGCTAAGAAATTTTAAAAATACATTATACATTTTCCTAAATTGAAGTGGGCTTCGGGGTTAACATTTTTTTCATGTAAGGATTCGATTTTTTTTTTTTTTTAACAGAAGTCATTTTTTTCTGTGATCATGTACAGCCAGAATGAAGCCAGATACATGTTTTGGAGGAAATATTTTGATAACTAAAAATGAGGGCCGCGGGAATTTCTAGTGCATACATGAAATCATGTCTTGTATCCTTGATCTACTAAGCTCTTCGATCAACTTGCAAGCAAGTAACCAGTACTTTCAAACTCTCACTTTGTCTCTGTCAAAAAGAGTTCAACAAAACATAACACAGCCATTTCTGGTTATTATTATTATTCTTGAACTAGATCTTGCTTCTTTATGATTTGAGAGAAGTATGCAATTGTGTATCATACATCTCCAATTACGCCTGTGTTCGGTGAAGTAAGATCCAGCTACCCTGTTACTTCTCACAGAAGCCATTAGGAGGCATACTTCTCATGGGGTTAGACTTAGAACAACTGCCACTTATCACATGGAAGAGCAGGAATGGAAGCACACACAGGCATGAACTTAAACACAGGCATGAACTGAAACACAGGCACAAACTGAAATGGTTTGGGTGGGAAAACGATGTTTTATCAGCTCTCCTAACTTCACAGAGCATTTCCTGGTGATTTTAATCACAGTCTATCAAATCAAGAGAAATGGTTTTAAACACACCACAGCTGATTTTCTGGAGATTCCTCTTTATGAGGGTTAAAGAAAAGAACAGAACAGAAAAGAAAAAAAACCCATCTTATATCTCTGCTTTAAACACATTTCAAGTTTGAAAAAGATGGATTTGATCTCGACATAAACAAACCACGGAGTGGGTGCTGACGACTTTTTTGGTCTACTTATTGAATCTTGAAAAGAGGGCAATATTAGACGCATTGTGCAATCTTTGGGTTTTTTGAAAACATAAATAAACAAATGAATGTGTAAAATATGAATGCGGATGTTTGTTTGTTTGTTTATCTTGGCTGAGAGGGTGGATTTGCGGCACTGTGTCCTAGAAATCTTCCCAAAAGACTGATTGAGACTTGTGCACGGCAATTAAGTTCCAAGCACTATCTATAAATCAGCAGCCTGATATTTTGCAATGTTGCTGATGTTTGTGCCGTTTCTGTGTTAGCTTCATCAGCCATCTGTATGGGAAATATCAAATAACTGTCGCAGATATTCGATATTCACTGAGAGAGAGAGGGGGGGGGGGGGGGAGAAAAGAGAGAGAAAGAAGAAGAAAACATCTTTAGAAAATTATTTTTCATTCTTCATACGCACCACAGTTGACAAATATACTCATTTTCTCTTCATTGTGTTCAACGAAAAAAAGGAAAAAAAAAAAAACCCCACAACACTTTGAAAACAGGCTGCATGCCCTCCATCATTTCAATCAATCCGACATTAGAGTTTGCCCCGTCGTGTTATCATATTTTCCTCCAACTTATGATGCATTAATATCACACTTCAGATAAGCTTTTTGAAGAGCATTTTGGTCAATTGCAGAGTGCAATAAAAGTAATATTCGAAAAACTCCAAACCTAATTTGGTGCTCCATACATCTTTGACTGCAAATTTTGTTGGGCAAGATTCCGACCAGTCGTCTAGTTGAAGAATGAGGATATCATTGTCTCCATGCGTGTTTTTCAGCTTGTGAAGCTAGCATCTTCAAAAGAGAGCTCTTATTGCTTTAAATATTCATGGTTCTATCTGCATGTCTCTGAATGCAGGGAGCTAGCCCTCTAGTATGCTAGCGATAAGGGTAATCCTGTTTGTGTTAGCTTATTTGTGTAATATTACACCTCTTGAGTTTGACTTCAAGGCGGAAGGGCTTGAGAACCTTGGACCCAACAGTCCAAAACTCAGAGAGAGCAGAACGAGAGAGAGAGAGAGAGAGAGAGAGAGAGAAATCATATACTAAATTCACTCTGAATATGTAAAGTAGCCACCTTCCCAGAGAGTTGCAATGAAGCTTACACTCAAAATTACCAGAACTATCTGGCCTATTGGCAGACTCCCCTGTGGCCAGAGAGGCGGGGGAAGGGGGGGGGGGGGTGTTGTTGCATGGAGAAACTCTCTCCTGGAATAATCTGGAAAGGCACATTCACCCACAACACTGCTGCCTTGTCCCGGTCTAGCACCCGTCATGATCCTCTCTTCTGGTCAGCAGACTATACCTTGATGACCCTCATCAAAACAAGCAGGTTACGGTTAAACCTTAAGCTTTCTTTCCTCGTTCCATGCGCTTTATGCACCTACAAACAACAACCAGGTTTTAAGTGTTGGACATTGTAAGGTGGACTGACATGACGAAGTGATTTAAAGCTTATCTTTTGATTGCTTGACTGCTGCTTGAACAATGTCAGAGTAAGAACTGTCTTTGGTTTTCTTTAGAAAGGGCTGGCGGTTCTAGTCAAGGCTTTGAGAAAAAAAAAGACCTCATGTTTCTTTTCTTCAGGGTAAAAAGAGAGAGGTATTTCCAGAAAAAAACCCCACTGTATTTATTTTCCCTCCGTGCCAACTCTCATTACGTAGCAAAATCTTTCCTTCTCTAATGCAACTGAAAATCAGAATAGACATGATGCTTTTGGGAGAGCGGGGGGGGGGGGGGGGGGGGTGCTCAGAATCGCTCATTAGCCGATAAATAAGTGAAAATCAATGCTGTGTGCTGAAGTGGAGTGAGCGGGGACGGGCCTGACAGAACAGAGGCAGGGACGGAGACTGGAGAACTGGAGTCACTGAACCAAAGGCTCCGTCAGCATTCCTTAACCACAGCAGCTCTCTCTCTCTCTCTCTCTCTCTCTCTCTCTCTCTCTCTCTCTCTCTCTCTCTCTCTCTCTCTCTCCATCTCAGAGGGCCCTGAGCTGAGGTGTCCTCTGTCCTGCCTGTCTGGAAAATTCTGATTAATGATACCATTCAGGAGGACAGCCACCAATATGACGAGAGAATACAACTCCCCTCTCTCTCTCTCTCTCTCTCTCTCTCTATCTCTCTCTCTCTCTCTCTCTCTCTCTCCCTCTGACAGAATTCCAATACTCACAGGAAGCTTTCTCTTCTTCCTTCCTTTTTCCTCATCTGCACTAATTGTCATGAATATTGGGAGGAGATGAGCAGTCTCGGTAGAGGGGTTGCCATTTTGCATATTCATATCAATGCTCGCCGAGAAGAGGAGATAAACGGAGAAAACTCCATTTTAGCATTTTGGAATGAGGGTCTTTGTGGCCTCCTCATCACCTCCTTTGTCTTCATCTTTCTCTCTCCTTCTGCCTCTCTCTCTCTCTCTCTCTCTCTCCCTCTGACTTGCTCCATCTCTCCCTTGCTGGCAGGCAGGAAGTGAGAAGTGAGAGCCTGAGCTTGGCGGTGCAGTGAACAAAGTGGCTTTGCTCTATTCTCCTTGTTATCTCAGCGGTATCTCAGTATGAAACAGCGGTCAGACTTCGCCCTGCCTGGACTCTAGCCTCCTTACACCTCAAAGTTCTGGTGGGAAAATGATTCTGCCTGAGAAAAAAGGCACCAGAGCCTGTGTAACATGGAAGAGATTACCACAGATATGTCAGATTACAGTTTAGAACAATGTTTCATGTATTCATGTTTCATATAGAAAGCTAATGATATTGTTTTAGAAATTAAAAATAGAGACAAAGCTACACACTGTCTCCCCGTGACATTTAGGGAATGTTGTGGGTAGGGTCATTTCTTCGGTCACGTTTCAAGGATTCGATTTTTCATCTTCTTGCCCTAGTGTTGACCGTGTGTGTTTGGCAGGATTTGTAACAGACGAATGCTCTCTCTCTCTCTCTCTTTTTCTCTGTCTCTCCCCCTTCATCCTTCTCTTTCTCTCTGTTCTCTCTCGTCCCCACACTCCCACCGTGGCATAGGGGGAATTCCTGTGCCAAAGAAGGCCCAGGCCAGCTCTCCGACTCAGGCCAGATGCTCCCTCTCTCCGGTTCTCCCACGCCAATTTTCCCTCCTTATGACGCGTTTCAGAAAGAGTCAGACATGCCCAAAAAAAAGAAAAAAAAAAAAAGAAAAAGAAAAACGGGGATTCGGTCAGAGGCACCAGAACACCCCTCCTCACCTCCTCTATGAATAAACAATGACAGTGAATACTGCAAGTTTACAGGCCTGAACCTTGGATCTGCTCTCTGGCCATCTGCATGTGTGTGTGTGGGTGTGTGTGTATGCGTGTGTGTGTGTGTGTGTGTGTGTGTGTGTGTGTGTGTGTGTGTGTGTGGGTGCTGGAGCAGTAGTCCGTGGTCTACGGGGACGAAACGGCTGCCCCAGTTTTCGCCGTCGTGTTGGTGCGGATCGTCAGATGGGCTAAAGACCAGTGTGACACGTTTAAATTTGGATGCCTGTCTGTCTGCCAGGGACCTAACATTTGTCCAAAATACACAAGGCCAATCAGTGATAATGAGGAGGGACATTTTAATTAGGGTTGTTGTGAATATACCTCGTTACATAGACACGAGCACACTACGTTTCCCAACGATGGTCGGCACGGTATAACCAAATTAGTTCTTAAATATAAATTTAGACCGTAATTATTGAGAACGGTATGGTTTTGAAGCAATAAATGTTATGTATTTGAATAAAGCCAATGTTGGACACAAAACTGGAATGTCACGTAACTACTTCAATCCTAATAGTCATCACAGCAGAATGATAAACAATGTTAAGAGGCTTTGCGTTGTCAAGACCTGTGTTTTTCCTGGTTCTTTTTCTGTCCAATTTAGACAAGGTACAAAATTTTCAGATTTCATAGCAAAGATGCATACGGCAGTACATAAGGCATAATTAGATGTAAGACAGAGGAGAAAAGAGCAGAGAACAGGATTGTAAAGGAAAGGGGCTGAGCTTTGTACACGCTAACATCCAGTAAAACATTTGAGAGAGAAAGCACATTTTCACTGTTCATCAGCTTCTGTCATAGTTTGGACATCTAATTAGTCTTGCAAGATCTGCTCATAGCAGGAGGCTGAATTAGCATCACCTGCATCCCTCGCCTCTGATCTCCCCTCCTCTCCCTCTCTCTCTTTCTGTGTGTGTGTGTGTGTGTGTGTGTATGCAGAGTAGACTGAGGATTTAAGCTGAATTATATGGGGGATCTACAGTATTTATTTATTTTTGTATTTGTTGAAAAATACTAGCCACTATTTAATGTAATAAATATGATTAAATATCTGGCTATATTATTATTATTATTATTATTATTATTATTATTATTATTATTATTATTATTTTCAGTAATAGCGGTAGTGTGGAACATGTAAAAACAAATGTTGAAGTTACATATAAGAGAGCATGTACTCTCTTATATGTTCTGCAATTTAATGTCAGCGCTGGCTATAGAATTCATTCCTCTAGTTCAACTACAATTTATCACCAAAAAAATCATTGTATCACTCCTCAAAGACAAAAACCATTGGGGAAAAAAAGCCAATGGCCAGTTTGCATAGCTGACCTGTGATGTGAATGAAACATCACAAAGCATAGGTAATTTGGGAAAGAAACAGAATAAGTAATTTGGAATGCACATACCCAAATGACCAAATCATTTATGCATAGTGAAACTGTGCAAAATGTTCATTCCTCCATCGCGATTAAAAGCTCTGTTTTATAACCTATTGTGGGGATGGCTTACCTAAGTTGCTGCACCCGAAGGACAGTCTCTCTGGTGAACAAACTCTTTAAGAGGCAGATCCCATAGAAAGAAGCTCCCAGCAAATTCCTGCCTGCACTGTTCACTTTAAATATAGCAATGTCACCATGGGAATGTTTTTTGCTTTATATAATTAATGAGAGCAGGTTGCTCCAAGGTTTCTCTACTTTTGTTCCATCATGGCCATTAAAGTAAATGTAAGAATGGAAGAAGCACAAGAGAAAAAAAAAGGAAAAAGGGACTAGCTCATTTGTTAGCATGCATTTGTGTTGACTTCACTGACCAATATTTTTAACAGGTGGTATTGACAGATGCACTACAGAGAGATTTGGCCTGTAGCTGAACTGACCTGTTGTCTGTAAGGGTCTCAGCCTGCCCCCTCCTCCTCCCCCCACACTTACGTTAAATGGTATGGTCCAGCCTCTCCCTTAAGGAGTCACAGAGGAGTCTAAGTTTCACTG
>NC_044498.1:23507564-23515064 GCF_902362185.1 Chanos chanos | reverse complement strand
ACTCCTGCTGGATGCACTTTAGTAGACTTGATCAGGGTAAAGAGTGTGCGTGTGTATGTGTGTGTGTGTGTGGGTGTGTGATGCATCAGACAGAGCCTGGTTGTCCTCTGTTGCTCTCTCTGAGCTGTTTCTACCTGAGCAGTTGGAGATCCTCCACTTCATTCCTTAGTGAGATCTGCATTTTTAATTAAGAAAGGTACATTAACCCATCATGAGTAACGATAAGCGCTGCAATAACTTATAACATGATTCATAATTTATAAAGCTTTTGCTTTCATCTTTACTTCTAGTTTGCATAAAACTAATTACTCCATAAATGGTATTCACTTCAAAATATTCTGCCACAGTCATGTAAATCAAGCTGTCTGAGGCCTCCACCCAACACTGGGCTCATTTGCATTAGGTGTAGAGGTGTTTTGAGAGAGGGTTGATGGGACTGGAAAATGGAAAGCTTGTGAGGTGTAAATGAATTACTCTTAAATGATTTTATGCTTTTTTAACTTTTGAAAAGTCAAATTTAAAAAAAAAAAAAAAAATAGGGCTGACTTCACTGTGACCCTGTAGTTATAACATCAACACTTCTTAGATACCATTTACACTTTGACATTAAGATATGTGACCAAAATCATCTTAAACATGTAAATTTGTAAACACGTCTTAACAGGTCAATATATGAGATGATCTAATCAGAAAAATAGAACTTAAGTTGCATATATAGCAAATAATGAGGTTGCAAACTATATTTTTTTCATTCTGTAAACCACGAGATATTCAAGGAGTAGCCTCGCTACGACTAAACATTTTACATTCATACATAAACACTCTCTCCCATTACACAGTTAAAACTGTACATACATACTCAGGAAAAGGCCTTAAATATATTACTCACACAGGCATGTTCAAACCCAGCAGAGGTGCGTGGTTATTTGAAGAAGCCGGTGGTCATGTTAAACGTGTAAGGTCAGTGAGAGGGAGTTGTTTGCCTTTTAAAACGGCGGTTGTGTGTCTGCCTGCAGCACTGGGCTCTCAGTCTACAGGAGAAAGTGTCCCACGGCATTCTGGGAAGGATAAGACCTGCCCCAGTCTTACCGTCTGGGCCAGTTTGAGTGTCTGGAGCACTTCCCACCAATTATCCTGTTTCACTTTTATATCACAGTGTAAACAAACCTCTTCTCTCCCTGGCCTGAGGTGACAGAGCTGGTCGAAAGACAGAACCAACCTCTTAGATTATTTACTGCTAGCCGTGCCCACGGAAAATGTAAAGAAATACTCAGTATTTTTGGAAACAATTATCTTTTTACCTCTCTCCAGCATAGCTGATGTCGTCCAATCACTCACAATCCTTTGGAAAATATATAAAGAGATATTAATGAAAAATGGAAATTAGGATGACACTATGAATAACCCCAGGATGACACTGATAGTACACCAATGTCTTCGGTCTGGACTCTGGTCCATTGTGTTGGAGCATCGTACACCTAACACACTGGGTTGCCTTAATCTAGCTATGTAATCAAATTTAGCCAGCAACACAGTAAAGACCTGAAGCTAAAACATCAGATCAAAGGTACAACCCAACGCTGTAAAGGTTAAATTTACCCAATTCTGTGTTTGTCTGGTATTAACCCAGTGTTGTGCTGTTGAAATGACCCAGATTAGATCATTTCTGTAGTCACAGTCAAACAAAAGAAAAAAAAAAGAGAGAGAGAGACAGAGAGAGAGAGAGAGAGAGAGAGAGAGAGAGAGAGAGAGAGAGAGAGATGAAAATAAACATTATGTGAACGAGGTGTATTCACGTAGAGGGAATTTCTCATTTGACAGTATTGTATTATGACAATGGGAAATTTGACAACTGAATGGATACCTCACAGAATGATCCTTTTCTACAAGAGGTGACATACTGTTGCAATATGAGTCTTCAGAACTAAATAGGAATCTAAATATGTTCCACAAATCTTGAGTTCATTTGCATGCAAGTAAGTTGCGAGCTCAGTTCTTTTGAAATGCAAAGCATATCTCATTTCTATATTTCATCAAGGACCTTTTCATGTTTAATAAATTAAAAACTAAGATCTTCCAAGACTTTGTTTTTCATTAGCTAAAAGCTTAAAAAAGACACATTTAAAATCTTAATCACAACCTGCGTGATTATTTGCATTTTGTTAATATTTGGCAGGACATAATTCAAAATCCAGGAAAGGAGGGGAATTATGAAGTTAGCATAATTTGAATGAAACAGAGGATCATTTCTTCTGGAATTATATGAAGTTCATTCGGTTGTGACTGTGTTACAGTGTATAAGACGGCTATATGAACTAGAACATTCTGTAAAAGAAAAAGAAAAACCATCTCAACAACACTTTAGAAAAATTTAAAAGCCTTATAATACCTAATTTAATGTGACATAAACCTGTCACATGCTTTGCTACCCAAAGGAACCAATAAATAGTGCAGTGTTTTTGGCAATAAACAAAATGATGTGTTCACTGTTCATTCACAATGTTGAACAAATCACAGGCGTAGAAAAGCTGTCAAACAAATCTTGAGCTTCTTAGCATAACTTTGCTAACATTTTTATCATTAGCCAAGGAAGTCAAGGATGAGCAATTTAGTTTGAAAGCAACAGTTTTACTCCTTTGCGCAGTCCTCACTGAAGGCAGAAAGACAGAAAGAAAGAGAGAAAGAAAGAAAGAAAGAAAGAAAGAAAGAAAGAAAGAAAGAAAGAAAGAAAGAAGAGATTGAAAATAATCGTGGTGAAACACAGCATGGCTCAACAACTCCCATTTTCAATCCTCAGTGGATGAAAAAAAGTCAGCTTGGCTGATGCCACTGTTCAGTTTGAAGTTGGGTGGGGGGATGAAGAGGGTGTGTGTGTGTGTGTGTGCAAAGGAGGGGAGGTAGATAAATCAGCACAGAGCCGTGGAATGGTAATCCTGCTCGAACATTTTGGGCTGATTGATATAAATAACATTGTCCTAGCCATCTGCCCGAAGAGGGACCTGTCCAGTTTGTGTTGAGCAGCAAAAGCAGAATAATTAATGAGCGATGTCCTTTGTGGCAGCAATAAAGACAAGACAAATTATGTTATAATCCAACTGCTGCTCGTTTGTCACCGCCAAATAAAATGTCAAATAAAAGTGAGAGTCCACAGTGTTTGTTTAATGGAGTGCGAGCTGCTACCTGTTCCTGTGGATGTCAGTGGCGGTTGGGAGAGCAATAAAGCACGTAATGGCTAAGACCGGGCAAAATGGACCAGAGCACATCGGCCAAGCTGTGCCTGCACCGTTCTGCTGCTGTGGAGAGGGCAGTTTGACAGGGTTCACACTGTGGAAAAAGCCATTTATCCCAGACATTAAAATAAGCAATGAATGAGTAGAAAGGAACTTTATTTCCTGCTCATTTCCCCCAAATCATTTTCTTAAAAGAAAAGCAAACAAAAACAAAAGCAAACAAAACAAAGCGTATTGCTGTGAATTTGTGAGTGTGGTAAGGCAAAAACTTGAAAGAAAAAAAAAAAAGATGCATTCATCAAATTCAGGGCAGGCTTTGACAGGTTTCATCTGTTTGTCTTTGTAACAACTTCTCAGGTATCCATTACTGCAGATCAAGGTTGGATTCAGTCTATTGATCTTTTCAAACACACTTAAATTGAATTTATATCCCCCTCAACCACAATTTGGCACCTTGTGGAACTTTGTCTAGTTAACGATGGAGCTGAGAATAATCCTGCTTTGAGTTGTGATGGATTACAGGGCTGGAATTGAGACGCATTCGGTACAAATGAGATTGGTAATAATGACTAAATGGCCAACAAGTTTGACTCAGAAATCCAAGAAGTGTGAAAGGTTCTGGCCATGTGATTGGCCATCTTCTGGGCATCTTTTGGGTTAAATGAATGCAAGAGACTCACAGATTCTCCACACGTTTGTGTGGACTCTTCAACGTACGGCCAACACAAAGGTATTCCCACAATGTCCTCAGAAAAGGCCACCACTGGAAAGGGCCGTGTGTGTGTGTGTGTGTGTGTGTGTGTGTGTCAGAGAATGCATGTGGAGGGGGTTATGCTAAACTCTTGCCTGGTTGGGTTTCCTTAAAGCGATCTCACAATGAGCTGGTTGTTAACAATGGCAGTTGTGTATCTGTAACTTAGATGTGCTGATGTGCGGTGTCCTCTGCTCTCCCCAAACAAGAATGGAAACACTTTGCATCCACACAATACCAGGAGGTGAGATAATACACCCAGAGTCACTGGGGGCAGAGGATGGGGATGGGCAGAGAGGTGGAGGAGAGAAGAGAAAGAAAAAGAAGAGGAGAGAGAGAGAGTATTCTCAGACGCTGGTCTTCAGCCTGTGGAAGCAGAAGCCTGGACATGGGGGAAGGAGGAGGGGTTGGGGGGGGGCGGGGGCTACCCCTGTGACATGCCCGAGAGAACAGGCGGGGGTACCCAGTGCCACTGCCCCACACAAGATATCCATTAATCATTGTCCAAGTGTGGGACGCCAGCCCTGTTCAGTGCTGCGCTCTTTAACAGGGACCTGTTTTCATTTGACACAGTGTTCACAGGCTGCACATCCTGCCGTGTTTTCATTCTTACACATAAACAAGCTTGCATATTTCAGCATGCAATACTTACTGACAACTCTTATCAAATCATCACACAGATTCTGTGGATTTGTTCTCTGTTCTTATGTGCTATTACAGTTTCCAGATCCAGCCATCCAGCCATCCAGCCATCTATCTATCTATCTATCTATCTATCTATCTATCTATCTATCTATCTATCTATCTATCTATCTACGTACATCCGTCTATCTATCTAACGAGAGGCGGGAGAGTTTTAGTGTCTCTCACTCACTTAAAGAGGAGAGAATCTGGGCCTATGCATCTCAATGAAAAAGAAGCTTAAGCCAAAGTAAACACTGTCAGTCCCACTGACTGACTCCTGACAGACAGGCAGGAACAGAAGGGGAATCCTGGCTGAGACAGGGCCCCGGCCCGCTGCGCACAGCAGGAGGGCTCTGCGAATGAATCAGCGGAAGCAAAAGGTCTGGATGTATTGTAAAGGATTACAGGACAAGATGTCCAGCCTGTGAAACGTACAGAACTGTAATTTTCAGACGGCCTTTTTTTTTTTTTTTTTTTTGAGTGTAATATGGTGCTTGTGTCCCTCTCTCTCACTGCGGTGATGACAGTGGGGATATTGTCTTTGATTATAATCATTATGAGGAGAACTAGCTGTTGGGTTATCAGCGTGCGTTGATCGTAAGCCCGTCGTGCTGAAGATGGGGGGTGTGTGGGGGGGTGAGAATGACAGCTGCAGTATGCTAATTTCCTGCGCACCTCTCCGTCTGCAGACAGTGAGCAGGCTTTAAATCTCTACTGAGCCCCCCCTTCCCCCGTTCCCCTCCCCATGCCCCCCCTCACCCCCCCATTAACAAAGCCGCTCTGCTCTTTGTGCAATCAACACCCCTCTGTACATATTAAACAGGCCAACTTTTCAACTGCAGTTGGTTTTAATTAGTGGGGAATTTGATCGTGTACATGTCCCTCAGGTACAGAAGATGTTAATAAAACAAGCTGTACCTTGGCTAAGTAGCGCTCTCTCTCTGTCTCTCTCTCTCTTTCTCTCAATGGGGGGAAGACAGATGAGGCAGGTTCTCATGGCATCGCCGCGGAAACTATAGGGAGGTGTCGGTAACGACCCTGTGATGAGCTGTTGAGTGTGGACTGGCTTTATTAAGCTAGCGACCACACTCAAGGATTAGCTCTTTATATACCTCTACCTGTTTCTGTATCCACATATTAAACTCGCCATAGATCGGTTTCTGAATCAGGCTGGTATTATTGTTCATATGAAAGGGAATGAATATGAAGAGATGAATATGTATTAGAGAGGATGTCATTTGGGTATGCATATCAATTTGACATGATGCATCATCCGGTACACGCTGAACCAGGTGCGGACATTGTAGTGAATGAGTCAGTTCTCTCTCCTTTTGGTCAAAATGCGTGTCCTGTTCTCTTGTCATCTGTTCTGTAATTGTCCCTTTAAAAATATCCATCTTTCATCCATCTCTCCTCCTTAATGAATCATCTGTTCCGTTCTGTTCCTTTGCCCCTTTTTGATGAGATCTAGATGGAGTAGATTGTTAAAGTGTCAAATGAAACGTCAGGACCATTGAATTATTAAAGCCCAAGGTAAAGGAAGTGAACACTCACCTATAGCATAACAGGGGCACCCTCTCTCTCTCTCTCTCTCTCTCACACACACACACACACACTCAGACCGTGTGCCGTCTGTGGCTCTCACCGTTTTGGCACTAGTTCGGGCATCTGCTACCCGCTTTGGTGCCAACTCACCGTATACATACAAACAGCTGCTGGCCAGCACAAAGGGACCACGGCACACTCGACAGGTCTGTGTTAGCGAGGCAAAAAAAAAAAAAACCCTGCCAGTCCTTTACACAAAAACCTTAATGTTTCCTGTCAAGCCATTAGCCGTGATAGGATCAGTGCAGGCCCCATTAAGCCATCAGTGTCCACCTGTGATAAAGGGAACCATTTGTTTTCTTAAAGCCCACTTAATGTCTGTTTAACTCAATTTGTCAGGAAATGCACAACAATTTCCTCCCAGCCAGAAATCTGGTAGGGGTTCAAAAACACAGGGAAAGGGAGGTCAGGATACATATTCAAACAGGGGATTAAATCGCTGCATGCATGTTAACTATCACGTACTGCTGGGCGGGGTGAAAAAAAAAAAGAGTGCTTTTTTTCTAATTCATGAACAGATCCTGTTTTTTTTCTCTTTTTTTCCAAAAACAAACCTTTGAGGTATATGTGGGCTATGAATCATAAGTCCTACAGTGTGATGAGTCTGTTTTTACATGTGATTACATAATGGAGGCTTGTATAATTAATGAATAAGCTGAAAAATAGTAAAAAAGAACAGTATTTTCAGCCTGCTGTTCGAAATACCATGCTTTCTGCTGCATTATGTGTATTTGGCATGAATGCTGTTAATGAGGAGTTACTAGCCCTTACATTATGTTTTAAAACACAGAGGCATACAGAACATGGTAATTACTGTTATTTCTTTATTGAAATAATTTTACAATATGTACAGCCCAAGTGCTCAAACATAACCAGAAGAACTAGACACCTGAACACCTGATAGAACACGATAAACAACTGTGGGTCACTTTAAATAAAGAAACAGAGAGAGACTGAGGCTGAGAGAAAGAGAGAGACAGAGGCAGAGACAGAGACAGACAGAAAGGGAGAGGGAAAGAGTGAGGCAGAGAGAGAGGGAAAGAGAGAGAGAGGGAGAGAGAGAAAGAGAGAGAGAGAGAGAGAGAGAGAGAGAGAGAGAGAGAGAGAAAGAGAGACAGAGACAGAGAGAGACAGACAGAAAGGGAGAGAGAGAGAGAGAGAGAAAGAGGCAGAGAGAAAGAGACAGAGAGAGAGAGACAGAAAGGGAGAGAGAGAGAGGCAGAGAGAGAG
>NC_044498.1:23487564-23505064 GCF_902362185.1 Chanos chanos | reverse complement strand
ACTCTCTCTCTTTCTCAAAAAAAAAAAAAGTGTTCCACCCCATATATTTTTCACCCGTTGGCTGTACCTGTAAAAAAAAAACAAAAACAAAAAAACTCGCTTCCTGTCTTAGTCACTCCCCACAGAGAGAACAGGTACTTAAGCACATTACCTAATACACTGTGATGGATCACTCTCTCCCCCCCAGGGTCAGAGGTCACCCACTGCTCCCTCAAGGAAGATAGATGAGCCAACCGTTTAGCAGCCAGACACCTCTCTCTCTCTCTCCCTCTCTCCCTCTCTCTCTCTCTCCCTCTCTCCCTCTCTCTCATACTCAGCGTAAAGTGAGGGATTTTCTCCGAGGAGGCGTTTTGATGGTAAATGACTAAAGCTGCTACTGCAACATGACCCAATTGTGTTCCTGTAATTATTGTCCATTACACAGAAGCCTGCGCTAATTCTGCTTAACGGCAGCTATCGAGAAAGCAAGCAAGCAGCATCCTTCCCCCCTCCTTGCATTATGCATGCAACCATGAGAGAATGCACAGAATTGTGTCTTGTCTTCATATGATCTACTTAGAGTTGGCCTGTCACACTTTTAAAAGGGAATCATTTTACCAAAATGCACAGAAAGCAACAAGGAAGCTTTAATGGCTTTTTATGTCTTCTGGAACAAAACCTTTTTTTTTCACATTATAAGAGCAGACTCATGCCTTGCCATTATGTCCTGTCCAAATGTTCCAGCCCCCACCCCCCTCTCTATTTATTTATTTATTTATTTATTTTTGTTGTTGTTGTTTTTTGTGGGCTTGTTTTATTTTTCCTGGGAAAGTAGCAGCCTTCACAGGAAATGCTGGCATAGATCTAGCAAGAGCGCACAGGATGCTGATTCTGCAATAAAAAAATAATAAATAAAAAAATTATAAATGTCTCTAGGGGTGAGTGGACATGCAGTCCCACACTAGCTTTCCTTACCTTTTAGTCCCAGATTCTAATCCATCAAAGAGAAGTCAGCCCAGGACTTCTTAAATACCCCAAACACAAAAGCAATTGTCTAATGTTAAAAAAAGAGAAAAGACATAGGAACAAGTGTTTTGTGTTACTGGCCATTTTGGAGTTAATACTGCATTGATTTCATGTATAAATTTAGCACACTGCTCCCTTTCTATTACAGGGTTCAATTCAGCTTGAAACAAAGTGTAGTGTATCTTTAAAGATCTAAAAGAGACATCAGCGTGACTTTACAAAGACATCTCCATTATAAAAGTGCTATCGTCGATATAGACTAAAAACATATTCAGTGTAGCAGGTATGACGGGAGCTACTTAAGAGCAAAGAAAGTCTTTTATCACTGGATAATCAGAATGGGCAGTCACCTAGAGCAAGGTACTGAATCCTGCTGGGATGAAGGTATCCAAGCCAAGTCATCAGCTGGATTACCTCCACACCATTAATATTCATGGTATGCTAATAAGCAAAGGGGCGCTGATCAGCATGAAGCATGATGGGTAGACTCCACTCCAGGCAGAAAGCTAATACGACACATTTGCAGTAAAGGGAGAGCAGGGTGGGGTTACATGAAGAGCGGTGTCAGGTGAATCTGGATCAAGAGTTTGGATTTGATTGTACTTAAAAGAGAAATCAGGGGCAGCGTGAACATGAATTTATTATCTACCTGAGACGGCTAGTCATCATTACCTTTACGCCATTGCAAGAGTGTGAGAAAAAAACCTTTTCTCTTCTTTTTTTCTGGAGTCTTTCATCAGTAGTGCTTTCCACTTGTCCTCAAGTAAAGAAAAGGAAGCAGGCTATGGATGAAAAGAGAGAAAGTGCATTTTCCCTCAGTTACATTTTATCCCCCTTTTTTTTACTTTTTTTTTTTTTTTAGTTCTATCTGTACGACTATGTGTTTAGACCATAACTGTCAATCAAATGCCTCACTTAACCAATCAAACACTTTAATCATCGACCAATAGCAAGAGGAAGTGTCGTGACACAGTCTGGCTTTTTGTGCTGGCCTTTAAGTCTGAGGACCCATTGCTACCTGGAGAACTTTTAGGCCGGAGGTGCCCACAGACTAAAACACATTTTAATGTTACTTGACAAACATGTGAATCTCATCCTTTGTGGGGAAAAAGCCCAATTTTGGCCTGTTGGGCCTAAACTGCAGACTAGCTGTGGTGGACGTTAAATGTGTACCCTTCAAATCAGAGTAGAAAAAAGAGGAAGAAAACCCTTGGCTTGAATAGTCCAGTCATAAGCTAAAAGGTAACCACATCCCTAAAATGAGTGTATACTTTTCTATCACTTGCTCAACTTTTTTTAGGTGTCATTTTCCACATATGTCCTGGTTCTCCTGGTGGTTTGGATTGAAATGGATCATTTGAGGAGTTGACATGGCACTTGAGAAACATTTTGAAATTCTACGTTTTGGTCTTGTTCAAGGTAATTTGTAATGCATTTTCAATTTTTTATAAATACTAAAAATAACACTACCTGAACCCAACTTGGCCTGTAATACTTTATCTAAACCTTTCTCTCTCTGCCTGACTGAGCCCCTCATCTGTTCATTGGCTGGGTGTGATGGTCTTGGATAAACCTATGTCATCAAACATGTGACAAACTACAATTCATTCAGAGTTCGTGTCTCTCTCTCTCTCTCTCTCTCTCTCTCTCTCTCTCTCCCTGTGGAGCTCCATCCGGCCTGGTGTCAAGGTTCAAGCTGATAGCACAAGGTTAGTGATAGTGTGTATGACTCTGTAGCAATAGCTGTAGTGCCGTTCTCTCTTTACAGACACACACACACACACACACACACACACACACACGCACACTGAGTGAGTACACCGTCTTATCTGCCACCCTGCACAGAGCGGATTACTTTACAAAAAAGGCCCAGATCTCAGTCAGGATAAAGCTCTTTGGCCTCACCTCTCATTCTCCAAACCTGCAGATAGCAGCAAATAATGTTATTTCCCTCATCTGATAATGCTGACAAATACCCTCGTTGTGTTTTGTTCCTCCTACAATATCTTTTCTTCTTTGTCTTTACTAGACAACCTTTAAGAATCGCTTTGCTGTCTGTGCAAAGCTGTGCGTGTGGGAATAAACTACATCATCCTGAACGCGTAACTGCGCCTCACAAAGCCGGTGTGTTTCCTTTGATCTTCCTCGCATATACAATCATTTCCCCACCTTACTTTCCGGTAAATAAATAGCGTCTATTAAGAATTAACCGCCTGTTTTTCACTAGGAGAGTTAATCTGATGGAGAGTTAAGCTGATTCCGGAACTCTCCGTAAGGTTTCTGTAACGGGCCGTCAGTGAGAGATGAGTAAAGAACAAGTGAAAAAAAGACTCGGGTCTCAGCATCTTTTAGAGTATAAGCAGTGATGTGACTTCTGTTTGATTTATCATGGCCCCAGCTAGCAAAGAAAGTACAATTTTCTACCTAGCTGCAAAACAATCATTCATTACTGTAGTCCCTCCCCAGATAGGAAACTCTCTGTCGCACAGGTCTCGGGCGCGGGTGTGATTTTGATGAATCTCCTTGCAGAGCAGGTAACTACTTTACTAGCCATCATGAACGGCTGTCTTTCCCCCAGATAACTGCTGCTCTCAGGCTGGCTGCTCTACCCCCTCTCCTAGGGTTATAATCAAAACAGATTTCCCTACTACAGCAATGCATTTTGTTCTGAATCTCAGTCAGACAGGCTCCTCACATAGATTGAGACTTGACAGACCTTGTTATACTGGGGAAAAAAGAAAAGAAAAAGAAGAAGAAACAGACCTGTGTTCCACTGTGTGTGGAAAGCTGTGTGCTATGTAGAGCTGTGAGACTGGACATATGTGGACAGAAGAGTTTGAAATGGATTAAAACTGAGCTTTGTGTTGAAGCACCCACACCACACGTCTTAAAGACACTGTGTAGGCTCTGTTACAGTAGTTTGATTAATATGGTATGTGGATTTTATGTAAGCAATTTTAAAATAATTAAATAAACACATCCATTATTAGATATTTGTGGGTATTTTCCAAAGTTTGGGGTTTTTTTTTTTGTATTCACATTCTGACTGGTTGTATGTTTTATTCACATTATGACTGGATTTGTTGACATTTTGGACAAAACTTTTGTTGTCATTTAACACTGGCTTAAGTTTACAAGATAACAAAAAAAGAAGAAGAAAAGAAAAGAAAAGAAAAGAAAAGAAAAGAAAAGAAAAGAAAAGAACAAAAACTCACACAGTTCTGATAGTTAATAAAAAAAAAAGCATGTCCTGCACATATTTTGTTGTGATGCCAGGGTTTTTTGTTTTTCTGTGTTGACCTTTCAACTAGAAATACTTGGGAAGGATCCTTTTAACAACAGTCATGTATCACTGAATAATGGCGTGTCACAGAGGCCGGGCCATGCTGCCGTAGTGTGTTTGTATACATTTTTATCGCTACATCTGCATATTATGAGAAAACTAATTAACTGAGGTCTTTGAACTGGCTGTTCAGAAAACTCAGCTCCTTTGTTTCCGGCTTTATTGCGAGCTCTTTGAAAGTCAGGAATATGACTTGAAAAGCTTCCATTCGGTTTCAAAGACCCCGTTATGTATTTTTCTGCTCTTTACATAGGGAACTATACATTCTGCACGTAAACCTATATTCACAGGCATAAGGCTTTGCTGTTTGGGCCAAAACCATGGACATCACTTCATAGCAGAATGATGCTGAAAGACAGTACATTTTATTTCCACTGGAGCAACATTTACATCCATTTCAGTCTATATTACTGAGGCTTGTAATAGTTTGTGAGTGCCTGAAAAAGTCCTCACAAGTGCTACATGTAAAGACCATCAATGCTGCTTAAAACTAGGTTAAATACATTACAGTGAGAGAGAGAGAGAGAGAGAGAGAGAGAGAGAGCGTAAGGCCCCGCCCCTAAAGGCGGACTAACGGAAGCTGTGCACACAGCAACCCAGAAGTTTCTTGTGTTAGCATTGTTTCACCCTCCACAAAGACAAAGGGAACAGCTCTGAACAGGTTTTTAATAGGACTGAAAATGACAGAAGAATGCAGAATGAGTTATAAATAATCACAAACAAGCATATGCACCAAATACGTACGCACAATCATAAGTACACATTACAATTATAAGTACTGTCTCCACCTTGTGCAGTTTTAATTTTTATATAGCTGACAAATGTTAATTGCTATATGATTACAAATCACTGTGAAGTTGATGAATAATTCCTTTGTGTTTGAGTGTGAATTCTTTTCACACCATGGGTCAGTATTTTGATCAAAAACAGAACATCTTGACAATTTCAATCCTTAACCTGATTGGGGTACCAAAGTGTGTGATAAGTCATCATTAGATCAATAGTATGTGGCTATTTTTGTGTTTAATGCTGTAATCGGTAATAACTTTAACCTGAAGGAAAAGAGCATGTCTCCCCAGAGTACATCTCTCCATTAGAAGTGGGAAAGACCTGCTCCACCCAAGTTTCATCTGGTTTTACTTTATAAAAGCGTCTTGGTCACAGAGCTGTTTATAATTGCAACAATTTTCTTTTGCATTTCTAGCGGAGCCAGATTTCTGCATCCTCCACTGAAACGTTAAATTATGGAGTCTTCTTGCAACAACAGACCCACTGGCCAATTATGATTTCGGTTAATAAGAAATGTACACTGTGGTAATAACCTGAAAACGCTGCCAAATCCTGATGCAATGATGCCCACACCGTGGAATGAAAGACATTTTTTTCCAGCTCAGTTTATCTTTCTTTTTCAGTCGAGAGAGAAAAAAAAAAAGTTTTGCTCCTTTGATGTGTAATCTTGCATGTGACATCACAGATTTTTTTGCCCTTTTTTATTTATTTATTTATTTATTTATTTTATTTTTTAACATTAGTCCTGTGGGGTGAACGTGAAACCATTGCTCTCAATGTGATGACATGAAGCATGGATATGAAGTTTCATGCCCACGAAATGTTATTTATAAAATTTCTTGTGTTGAACAACTATTAAACAATTACATTTATTTATTTAGGCATCTATTTTAGCTTAGACATTTATTTTAGTAAATCTATTGAAATATAATAGTATATAATTGGAATAGTAAATTTGGTTTAGGGTATATCTCTGAAGCACAAAAGCTCCTTATTTTTTGGGTAGTGTTTTCTACTTACCAGTCAGGTTCTTGGTCAGCTTGTTAAGTGGTCTAAATATGGTATATCTGGTGATGTTTGAGGTATGTCATCTCATTGCACTGTAAAAAGCTTTCCTCTCATTAAACAACCTACCAGGACACCTCCTCATAGGTCAGGAGCTTTCTCAGGTCTTTATGTGGTAACTTTGACTTTTCACCGACCTGGTGTTAGCCTCCTGGTGACTGTGTGTCGGCTTTTGTGAGACTCAGGATTGTGACACGTCGTTACGGGGTCCAGTTGAGACGCAGGGAGCTTCACCTCATTAGAATCGATAGAATCACAGGGTGAGCCCTGCCAATGTCTCCTCGCGTCTCCACTCTCTGACACTTTTAAAGAAAAGTCGGCTTAATTGGAAAATGGCTGATACAATCAGAACTCTGTGTTTCCAAAGTCACGCCAGCTGTCCAGAAACCACAGTGTGTCAAAAGTTAGCATTAGCAATCAGAAATAGGCTCTTGTTTTTTTTTTGTTTTTTTTTTTACACACACATTGCACATGTCCCAGTATATAATATGTTCTCTAAAACTGTATGTATGAATAACTATGAGATTGTGTTTTTGTCTATGTGTGTTTGTCTATGTGTTCACTGCTCTGCATGTTCTGTTTCATTTTACTCACTTTCTTCGGTTCTGCATGTGTGTGTAATTAAAGTCAAACTGTCAAGGACCACAGATCTAACAGTACAATGTGTCCGCATTCTTTGAATAATCTGGATACTCCAATACAAATAACGACCAGCACTGATAAAAAAAAAAGAAGTGAATAAAAGAAAGGGAAAAAAAAGCCAGTGTAAACTAGCTGCAGGAAGGCCAGTCCTCCATAATCCTCCGTCTGTGAGTGTCCATTGCACCCATGCTGGTTTCTCTGGCAGGTTTTGGGTACCATGTGTTTAACCTGGATGCCCATGAGAGGTGTTTCCCTGCCCACCCTCCTGCCTTAACCTACTGCACAGGTGGTCCCGTGTTCCCCCCCAACCCACACCCTCAAAACCACCCACCAACCAAACAACCACCTTGTTTCATGGTCCTGTCTGCCTGGCACACTGTCTGCCAGCACAAAGCCTGTTCTGTTTACTCATACGTAAATTAGTCCACTCTTCAGAGTTAACGGATCAAACAAGCAGACCCCCCCCATGATATCATTTTATTCCACATGTGGTAATAAAACACACCTCGCACACACTCACACATGCTCTAGTACTCATAACCAGGCAGAAGCACACAGAATGGGCAAAAGAGGAGGGGGGGGGGGTGTACAGCGGTAGGGGGGAGTGGGGGGTTGTGGAGGGGTGGGTCTATGGGCGAATATTACATGTTGGCGTGCGCCCAATTCCTCATAACCACAGAATGTTGCTATCTGGCAGTGCAGTGACAACAGACAGCTACATCAGAAAAGAGTGACCTATTTAGTTGCTGTGCGCCATGGAGACAGTGCCTGAGCGCCAATTCTGACAGCGTCACCGAGTCTGCTCAGCCGCTAAACACGGGCTGAGGCCTTTCAAAGAGCGATAATCAGGAAAACATTTGAGAGTACTGGATTGGACGATGTATGTAGGAAAAAAAATGTGGGCACCACACCCACACCTATGAATGTGGTCCAGTTTTTTTTCTTTTCTTTCCTCCCTCCCTCCCTCCCTCCCTCCCTCTCTCTCTCTCTCTCTTTCTCTCTCTCTTCAGAGGCACCTAATTAAGAAACCCTGACTCATTTACATGAATACGTTTGATCTAAATTACACTCCAAACCGCACCAAATTAGGTTCATCTGTGAATGTGAAATGTTTTTTTTTTTTTTTCTTTTCCACTCGCCTGGTGGAGTGAAGGAGAAGCGGACTAGCTCTGGAGGGCACATGTTTCAATGATGAGTGGTATTATAGGTTTAGGGTTCTCTTGGGATCTGGCAACCCACCATACCATCCCCCACACACACACACATGCAAGCGCGCGCACACACACACACACACACACACACACACACCCCAATCTGCAAAGGAAGGAGAGTTTAAAAAATAATCACATGATTTGAACCCATACCCTCAGTATGTGATGCTGTGAGCTGTCTGATCCCAGAGCAGTGAGCACCCTCTTCATAGGGACCAAACAAAAACAACCACCACACCCAAAAGCATCAGCAAAATTTATCCAAAAAACTCAAAGCCAACTGTCATTTTTACAGCAGCACAAAAGTATTAGCGTTGTGATATCATGATTAAAACATTAAAGAGCCTAATTTTATTCATTTGAAAGAGAATTATACAGTTACACATCTGTGTTGTTTTAAACAGCTCTCAAAATGGCATCTCCTTTCTGCTTTCTATAAGGCACACATTGCATGGTTTGTACTTAATGCGTAACTACACATAAATTACATTTTTATTACCTGAGGTGTCAAGCACTCATCTGGTACACACTAAAAGTTAGACTAGGACACGCTGAGTATTCTGTTTTCTCTCTGGAATTACACGTTGAAAAAAAGAAAGAAAGAAAGAAAGAAAGAAAGAAAGAAAGAAAGAAAGAAAGAAAGAGAAAGAAATGAGGGAATCTCTCTCTGTACAAGACAGCCATCAGTACACTGAACCAACAGTTTGCATACTTTGCCTTATAGAGAGGCATATGTATGTGCTTGTTTTTCTATTTAGAGGGAGGCTTTGTATGTGTGTGTGTGCTTGTATGCGTGTGTCTGTGTGTATTTGTGTGCTTTCCAGAGATGCCAGGGCCCAGCTGGAGCTCCAATCCAGGGCCGAGACCCTTCATGTGTCACAATAAAATCTCTGAGTGCCAAATCGGAACGCTCTGCCTTCTGCATTTAACACTTGACAAACATGCTGCTGAGAGAAAGAGGAACGAGTGCCAACATGACTCTCTCTCTCTCTCTCTCTCTCTCTCTCTCTCACTTCAAACTCTCAGGAGAAGAGTTAAACACAAGTCCCGTCCAATTTGACCCTGAGTATGAGCAAATGTCTGGAAACACGCTCAATTTTCCCGCTTTAATTAGAACATGTACTTTACTGGATACAGCAGCTCTTGTAAAATACCTTGATTGTGCATTCTGTCATTGCTCTTTTCAGGGTCTGTATCTTTTGTGTGAAAACTTCGAGACTCCAGCTTTCATTTTATATACCCATTTCATTTTATTTGCCCAGCAGTCAAAACTTGAGGACTTCTGCCCCCCCCCCCCCCCTCTCTCTCTTTCTCTCTCTCTCTCGGCAGGAAATAAAAAGAGCTGTGAATCATTTCATGGAGGTAATCTGTTTTTTTGCTCCATTCAGCCTGTTCATCATATAGCCGAAGAGGTTTGAGTTGAAAACGCTTTGTTGTGGGTAGACGGAGCGCTTTAGTGGAGACGGTAAAAAACCTCTTCGTTCCTCAAACAGGCCGGGCTCGGGGAACAGCCAGGGTATAAATATCACATATTGTGATGATGTGGTCACAGAAACCAGAGATCTTAAGTGTACCTTCAAATGCCCGCTTACCGATCCTACCACTCCTGTGGTTCGGTTAGAGAACAACCCTCACTTTTTTTCTGCCCTCCTTAATTCTCTCCAGTCAGTGTGTTATGATTCAGCTAATCCCAGATCCCCCTCTCTCCAGCTGCAGAGTTGTGTAAATTATGGAGGTTTGGAAGGTAAATGCTGACCAAGCCAGGAGAGTTACATTGGGTAATTTGACCTAGAAGAAAATCGCATTGTTATTGTATCCCTAGCAGAACTCTAATATGTATAATTGCTACTTTCCATAGTTACAAGACTAAGAAAATCCCTACAAAAGAAGGAAACTAAAAAACATCTTGTGACAGGAGGTCATAATTGTTTGGTCTTTTTCTGATAGACAAAGTTTAGGTTGTCTATTGTTTCTCTCCTGTTATTTGATACAGAACCTGAAAAAACACCTTTTTTCCAAATTGTTCATTTTGTATAAGGGGAACCACTGTGAGCTGATTTCTATGTATGTCACATGATTTGACATTTGTTTGTTAGAATGAAACTGAGGAAGTGGACAAACCATTTAATATGGTACACAGCAGATTTTTGTTTAGCTGTATACTGCCAAACTGGGTTTTCTAGAAACTATCTTATGTCTGTTTTGTTTACTGGTCTTTGCAAAGACATAAACCCATGAAATCCACTACGTCTGCTCTGTAGTTTCTCTTGTACACATCACCAATGAGGCTTAGAATATTTGTGCTAGCTAGAGGCACTGGGAGGTCTGACAGAAACACGGCATGATAATCTGAGTGTCAGCCCCCCCCCCCCCCCCAATTTATTAACTGGCCCTCAGCAGAACATTCTGGATCCCTGACCCTAATAAAGGCAGCCTGGAGGGAGGGTGGGGCCATTTCAGAGCCCCCCCCCTCCACCCCACCCCGCCCCCAACCCCCCCTGCCCGCCCGCCCTGTATCCTCTGTTTCTGTGGTCAGAATTAGATGCTAATTAATTAGCATTGGCATCCTTAGCATTGCATGTCAAGCCCTGTTTGGGATATCAATCTGTTATCAGATCAAAAGTGAACTCTCTGTGCGCACCGCCATGCTCCTCTGGACTCTTGGGGTGTGTACGCTGACACACACACACACACACACACACACACACACACTAAAGGCTCTTGTCTGAAGGAGACTCTCATGGTGGCATTGTGGTGAGACACGATTTTCCTGCTCTACTTAGGTTTTGTCATTATTATGATACGGCTGGTGCAAGGAGAGCTCAAAAGGACAGCATAATTTATGAGATACATGTGAGATTGTGGAGAGTTAATATAATTTATTATGTTTGGTTTGTTTACAGTCCTAGCCATGGCTGGCCTCTCAGTGCAATCAGCAGCCAATTACCCAACACGCTCCACCAAATTTCATCATCCAATCAGAACGCGTCTGCTATCAATCGCAAATCAAACAGAGCTCATTTTGTGGCCTGGTCGAAAAGTAGGGATTGCGTAAGGGACAGTGACCTGAAAGATCTGTCTTTTTCTTAGGTTTTTATGAAAGGCTGGGTCAAGGTTTTTATTTATTTATTTACTTTTTTTTATTTATTTAGTTTAGATTAGTATTTATTAGCTGTAATAAACCCCAAGTCAGTAAATATCTCCATTGCTGCCTTTTTTCTGCAGTTCAGTTTGGGCACATTTATGAAGTTGTATCTTTGCTATGCTTGACATTAATCAGCATTTTTAATTGTCTGTCACCCCAGACTAAATGTTTTGTTTTGTGTCTTATTTTAAGGCTTATCACTCAGTATCTATGGCCGAACTACCATTATGCTCATTATCTGTAAACAACAGCAACAACGACAACAACAACACTACCACTATTACTACTACTACTACTACTAAGAACAACAGCAACAAAAACAACAACAACAACAACAATAGGAAGAAAAAGAATAAAAGTAAATAATAATAATTTAAATTATAATAAATAATGGAGTGTCAAAAAAGAAGGTTAAGGTTTCATGTGTTTATACACATATTCTGGGAAAAGATTCATTCTCTAGTCTAAAAGGCTTTTAATTTAACGTTAGAAACGCATATACAACTCTACATCATTACAAGACAGTTTACATGTTGCTCTTTGGACTCTCCATGTTTTCATATAGCATTTTTATTGTGACAGAGTAGCGTTCATAGTCATTTACTTACAATATCCACTTTCACTCATGGAACATCAGTCAGAGACTTGTTTGGAAATGAACTGCTTTATGATGCTAACTGTAGTGAAATCACATTTCCTCCATGCTACATAGGTGTGTTCACTTTAAATGATTTCTCATGTAACCATAGCACACAAATGACTGATGACCTTCACCTGTGGACTTAGCATAAGCAGATGTTGATAAATTCTTTGGAATTCTTTGCTACAATGGATGTTTGTTCGATTTTGAGGGTTTTTTTTGTTTTGTTTTGTTTTGTTTTTTCAAGCTTGTACAGCAGCCAGCCCAGGAGTGTGCAGACTGAACTGATGTAACCAACATCCCCATACTCAAATGCCAGGTTTGTCTGCTAATGTCAGTTAATGGCCTACTTACCTTTTGTCAGTGTTGATTAATGGACGTTCATTAATGTATTTCCTGTGATTAATTCTCACCTGTGAGCTATGCCCTGGCCTGGAATCAATTATCTTTTGTTGACATAATTCTCTCTAAAGCTGGAGTTTTATGCTGGAGCTTTGTACAAGTCTCTTTACATTCAAGCTTGTTTAGCCTGAGAGTTTTTCCACAGGAAAACATGACTTTTCATGTTTGGCTGAATGAAAATATCAGAAATGTAATGAAAAGAAATCAAAATTCATACATACATTCAGCAGAATAAATTTAAAATTAATGATACAAAAGTTGTCTTATTATCTTTCTACTTGACATGTGATAAATCTATCAAGTTTGCTTTGAAAAGTATTTTTAATACACCATTGCTAACACCAGCGTCTTTCATGTGGGCAGCTGACTCTTCACTGGCTTTACCCAAGGTGCTCATCTTTGTTTGCATCTAGATCGACAAGAAGTTGCTTTGCATTTGAAGTCCATTGTCTTTTATTCAAATGAAAATCCAAAAGGGTCGACTCGCAGTACCAGCGGGCGGCCGACCTTTTCACAGAAATGATGACACAAGCATAAGGTCAGAGTCACTGTTAGACAACAAAACCAGAGACGACATGTCAATCATAATTATGCTGTGTCCGTCTAATTACAAAGCCACACAACTGAACGCTTTACAAACAGAAAGAAACTCTTTTTATGTTTCAAGGTTCTTCCCTTTGTCGACAAGATTTTACTGACAAAGGATCGGTGACGCTGTATTTTACAGTCTGCTAATTACCAGGTATTAACTAGGAAATGACATGGTAATAAAATATAGTTATTAGGATAGGAACAACCCTAACCCTAACCAACTAGTTTCCTAGTAGGCTTCCATGTACTTCCTAGATAATAATTTAGTACTTACGATAGATTTCTAATGGGTACTTTCTGAATAATTATATTTTGTTGCCATCTAGTTTTCTAGTAAGTTTCTATATACTTACCAGGAAATTATTTAATACTCCCTATCCATTTTTTTTTGACACTATCCTAATAAATGTGTTTTTATTACCATCTCATTTCCTAGTTAATACCTGATAATTAGCAGACTGTAAAATAAAGCGTTACCAGACATTCTTAGGTGGAACATTTTCACTTTTAATCTGTTGATGGTTGTCTGGGGTGGCGTTACACACATATGCTGTATGAGTTACATGCAGAGAACTCTGTGTAAGAAGGACTCTGAAGATGTTTTGAAACAAATCTTTGCTTGCATTGCTGTGATAATATTGCCCAAAAAAACCCACCTGCAGCATAAGATGTGTTCACCACAACAAAGTAAAACTCCCTTCGCTGCCTAATGAACCTTTTGCTCTTTCATTCTCTCTGAAAAAGAAAGAAAGAAAAAAAGAAAGAAAGAAAGAAAGAAAGAAAGAAAGAAAGAAAGAAAGAAAGAGAGAGAGAACCAACTAAGATGACCCCCCCCCCTCAAAAAAAGAGGCGGGGGGGGGGGAGGTTAACTGTTAGGAGTTTAAGGAAGACCTGATCCTACTTCAGTGCTTTTAATCAGCATCGTTTGTCCCTGTCATGACAGCTTGGACTGTTGCCTCCGCCGCAGACCTGCATTGTGTTCCAGTTTGGCTTGTAATGGCTTTGAAGGCCTCATGCTGCTTTTCCTGACAAGCCTCTCAGTCAGCATTGACTGTCATTGTCTCCCAGCCAAGCCTCAGCTCTGCCTGAAACCTTTCAAAGCATTCTGAGGCCTGGACAGGGCCCTAACTATAGCAGCCTCTATTTATACACCATATAATAAAGCATACCTTTTTTATTTTATTTGTGCATTTCAAAGCCATGTGTCAGCTCTTGCAAAGACTAGCTTTTCTCTCTCTCTCTCTCTCTCTCTCTCCCTCTCTCTCTCCCTCTCTCTCACTCACTCACTCACTCACTCGCTCACTCACTAAATCTTTTAAAAAGGCTACCATTTGCGGTATCGATCTGCAGCAGACAATTCAGTCGTTGAAAGAGGTTGTTTGTCTAATTCTTCTTGTTGTCAAAGAAGTCAAATGAATGTAATATTTTGTGGAAAAAAGAAGTCATGAGGCTAAAATTTTGGTTAAATGTGTCCGGTCAGGTCTGAGGGCAACGGAAAATTTTAGGAAACGCAATTTTGGCGTGGACAAAACCTACGCTAACCTCACTCATGTTCGTTTTTGTCCACATCTGTTGGGAAGGACCACTGAGGTATGACAGATTGTTCTTGAAAAATTCTGAGAAGTTTTATGTGTGTCTCATATCCTGAAAAGCACAAACCCACACTTTTGCTTTTATTAGACATCTTCATACTAGTTTTCCCCTGACGTCTGTCTTTCAAAAACAACTTTTAGAGAATCAAACCCAAGTCTCTTAAATTACACGGTGACCAGATCTGCTGTTCAATGCATGCACAAAAGCAGTGACAAGACATAGTAGTTAATGTGGTACAAACATTTTGACCAATCAGTCACAAATGAAATGATGTGGTACAAACATTTTGACCAATCACAGACAAGTGAAGTGGTGTGGTACAAACATTTTGACCCGTCATAAACATAGTAGCTGTTGTGGTACAAACATTTTAACCAATCAAAGGAAAATTGACTGGTGTGGCACATATGTATTCTGACCAATCACTGACGAAGTGAGTGATGTGGTACAAACAGTTTGACCAATCACTAAGAAGGGTAACTGCTTGACATAAATCACTCATTCTAAAGTCTGTAAAAAATTAGGTCCTTAACCACTTACCTTATACAAAGACACCCTCAAAATTAAGGCCTGTCTAACAGGAGCTGCCTGCATCTTTCCTCCTGGAAAATCTTAACTTCGGACAGTATATTTATCAGTACAGCTAAATGTAAATTTGTGGAATGCAGTTTTGCTCTGTTACCCCACCCAACACCCCTTAAAAAAAGTTAATGTAAACTTGAAGTGAAGGCAGGATTGCTTTGAATGCATTTTACAAACCATTATCACCAATTTAGAAATGCATAATTCACTACAATTTATGTTTCTTTCATAAGGTCCCCATGTTCTTTTTTTCTTATTCTCACTTTTTCATAATCGCCAGTTGGCATATCACTTCTATTATTATATTGTTAATTGGGCATTAACAAAAGCACAAGAAAAGCCACATCTGGATTCACTCAAACCTTTGTGTGACAATAGCCCAGTACTCCTTTTTATGGGAATCAGCCCTGACTGGTCTGGTTGGGAATTTTTTTTAAGTGTCTTATCTTAGATCAGTGGGCCTGCAGTGAAGAGTATGGTAAAGTTGTAAAGAATGTCTCAAAATGTATACAACTGCTCTGAGAAAACTGCTTTAAAGTGTTCTTTTGGTACAGTTTTTAGATACATTTAGTTTTAGTAACTGGAGGATGAGTACGGATTTGTGATCATATATCAATTCTATTTTGTAATGTAATCATCCCCTTTTGGGGGGATGATTTTAACTTTTATTTCTGGGGTGTGACACCTGTCTTCAATTCAAGACAAGTACTGACAGTAATTCCACTTAATGTGTATTAAATCTGATGTTAGACTGTTGATATGTTTCGCATAAGACTGAAACGTTCAATAATGTAAATATTTCTTCTCTTTGTCTGTCTTTTTCTGTGCTCAAATGAGAGTACTTATGAAAGAAAAAAAAAAAATTGGACTGTGGTTTGACCAGGTTGAAGCCTGTGTGGATGGCAGAAGGAAAACGAATGAGAATGAGAATGAGAATGTTCCTTCAAGATATCCACTTGTGCCAGGAATTTTGAGACTCAAATAATGATCATTCCAAAACTGTTGAATTTAATTTCTTATCTATAAATATTCAAACTTTCGGTTGGTCTCTTCCTAATTAGCATTCTTGGCAAGAAATAAATTGTGCTGGGTTGTCTTTTCCCGACAAATTGTAGCATCACTTTGTCTGGCAAAAACTACGGGGGAATAAATTGGGAACGTATTGCTTCTATGGCTGTTCTAACTTTCAAAGGCTTTCAAAGTGCCAGCACTGTCTAACATACTCCAATGTGTTGGAGGGTATATTGCATTAAATACAAATTCCATCAAGCCACCCAACTGGAGAAATCCCAACATTAAAAGTTCAAAACAATCGAAATAGAAGTTTAAAAGGCTAACTGACTAAAAACTGTCAATATCTAAAAAGAAGGTGCAGTTTTGCAAACCAAACATGTTTTTGGTTAGTATTTCCTAAACCAAGGCATTTTTCTTTACCGTTTTGTGATTAGAATGAAGCTAGCAGACAGAGAGGAAACAACCTTGTTATGTACATTTTTCTTTTTTACCCCTGCAGACTAGTAGACGTTCAGAACTAAAATAAACTTTTTTTTTTAATCCATTTACAGTATATGTACAAGTGTATCCAGTAAACCAGATTCCTTGTCTTGACATGAATTTTTTGGGACACTCCAAATGTAAGCGACAATGAGATCTACCACAAGTTACGATAAAGAGAACAAGAATAAGACTAATTACGTATTCTAAAGCTGTTACACATCGAAAGCTACTGTATGTTCTCAGCAGCCAGATGTAGTTTCATAATCCATCTTTTATTAATTTATACTTAAGCATTTAAAAAAAAAAAAAAAAAAAACTCTTGAATTTCAAGGTGAACATGATAAGCTAATTCAAAGAACCTCTCTGTCTGTTGCTTCTGTTTTTTTTTTTTTTTTGTCATGGTCACGACGAAAAGCAATTTAACCAGACCAAAAGAAAAAAAAATCTTTCATTTTTTCTCCCTGTTCTTTGTCTTTACAGTGTCCATCATGTTTTTGGCACTAATCAAAAGTCAGTGATGGTGTGAATCTTCCTGTTGTGTTGCCTGTATGCTCAGCAGTCAGCATGCTTTAACAGGAATAGGGCTGTCATTGCCCTTTTGCAAACCAATACAGAGAAGAGAGGGGGAAAAAAAAAGAAGAAAGAAAGAAAAAAACAACGGTCGTCACACTGCTGAAATTACTGTTTGAAGAGGGAGCACGAGACCGAATGAGAAAAAGAATTTTGTTCCTCTATGCATGTCTGCATCCAATCACTTGACTGGAGCACTTGAACAATGCAAGTACCAGAACCCAAATAACGACAAACCACCAGGACTCTAATAGCCAGACCTCTCTCACTCACGACTGCTCACCTACAAGAGTGCTGCTTTAATGTGTCAGAGATGGGCCCTTTTCCTTTTTCCTCTGTGTGTGTCTGTGTATGTGTGTGTGTGTGTGTGTGTGTTATCATCTTACGCCCTCTCTTTTTCTTTCTGGATCAGTGTAGGATATGGT
>NC_044498.1:23452564-23482564 GCF_902362185.1 Chanos chanos | reverse complement strand
ATAACACCGTTAGCAACAAACAGGCAAGAGCTGAGGAAACCGGGTTGGAAAAGGAGGGGGGGGGGTATACAAACATGAAGGCTTTGTTTTGGGGGCAGGATTTGTTGATTTGTTCTTCCTGTAACTAGAGGGATTCCCTCCCGTTCCCTGAACCTTGGCTAACCAGGCTGCTCCTGCTCTGCAGGTCTGGTAATTCCCTGCAGTGTGGGGTATGACTTCACGTCTCAACCTCAGCTGCTGGCAATGCTTCAGGTCACAGACTTCAAACTGATCTCAAGTCAGTGCCAAAACTGACCCTGTGTCAGAGCGTTGGCTGAACCCCTCCCAACCAACGTGTGGGGTCCTGTTGGACTCATGCGTCACGGAAAAATATGTCCAAGGCACGGTGCCTGGCAAAGAAAGTCCAGAAGTGGTCTGTTTTCAGAACCATTTAACAACATACGGTACCTGAGCTTAGCAAGAACACTTAGCAATAAAAATGCATAGACATATATCAGTAACTGTGTGCATAAAGAGCTTTATCTTCCTGTTGCAGTTTAGCAGATTAGTCTTGCGACTTGCAGAAAAATACTAAAATGCTATGGGAGGAGAAAGAAGGAGAGAGAGGGAGAGAGAGAGGGGGAGAGCGAGAGAGAGAAAAGAAGATATGGACAGAAAGAAAAGAAGGAAAAAAAAAACAACTTTTGAATAATGCTCTTGTTTAGTGCCACAGAAAGGCGAGATTCAAAGCACAGCCCATCTTGCCTAATTAACACTTTGAAAGATAAAAGCAGTTTATTAAATCAATCAGTCTGATGGTTGTTTGTGAGTCCCTGTAGATAAGGCAATTTGCATATTAACTTTCCAGTCCTAACCTACATACAAGAATCCTCCGTATTACTGGCCGGCCTCAATGTAAATATTTTCCTGTCTACTGTATGTGTTTTAAAGTTTTATCGCCTGGACTCTCGGGTGGATTTTTGATTCATTAAATAGTAAATACTTAAATAAATAAGTAAACACATAAGTAGATAAACAAATGAATAAAGAAATACAGATAGTTGGATAAACTGAAAAGCTTGCTAGTATTCAAGGGGAAATATAACAAAATAATCTATCTGGTACTTAATTGATTTTTAGATATTCCCAAAACAAAATATGGATGCAAATTAAAATAAAATAGTCAACCATATTGCTAAGAAACCAAACGAAGGATCTGAACTTAGTGGCCACATTAGAAACATAGTTTTTTTTGTTCTTCTTCTTCTTCTTTTTTTACTGAGCTCTCCCTTACACAAACTCTTTAGTGCTTTCCTGAAAAGAATGACCCACTTGTATAGGCATCAATTTCTTTTCTGTAATGTTGTTAGCTTCGTTTTACATTTATTTCTTATGTTTAAATACATTGCTCGCACCGCTGGAATTTATATTTGTAAATATATATTGACTATCTCCATGTATCAGAGATAGAGATTATAATAAATGAATAAGAGCTATGAGTTTCATATCTCGTTTGAAAAATGAGAAGAAATAATGTATATTTGCGTGAGATGTCACCCAGTGCAGTGTGTCAATTTGGGGGCTGATCTGTTTTCATTTAGATGGAGGTCATTTGTTGTCGAGGCGCGTTGGGGCTGTTTATTGATGAGATTTATCTCTGGTGCCCTAAAGTTTCAGACTCAGGATCGTGTCCTGTCAGAGACTTGTGTGCTGTCTCCAGGGACGTTGCTGCTGTGAAAGAGATATGCTTGATTGGACATAATCTGTACCTCTAAAAAGGATGAAGTAGGTCTGTAAGTCATTTACACATCCAGAGCAACCCCCCCCCCCCCCCCGTTGCTTTCTCATGTAGCCTCTGGAGAAAGCTCTGGAGCCAAAACAAATACTGCCACTAAACAATTTAAGCCTGCTTAGTGTAAGGTTAAGGTTAATTCAGTTTATGTGTAAGGTAGTTCAGTGTCTGTGTGAGACAACTCAACACATGTATAATGGAGTTTAGTGTGTGTGTAAGGGAGCTCAGTGTGTGATTGTGTGGTAGCTCAGTGAGTGTGGAAGGGAGTTTAAGGTACGTGTAAGGGAATTTAATATTTCTGTGAAGTAATTCAGTGTGTGTAAATAGTTTAGTGTGTGTATATAGGAGTTCAGTGTGTGTGTGTGTAAAGGAGTTTAGCGTGTATATAAGAGTTCAGTGTGTTTGTGTAAAGGAGTTTAGCTTGTGTATATAGGAGTTCAGTGTGTGTGTGTAAAGGAGTTTAGTGTGTGTGTGTGTAAAGGTGTTTATTAGGGGTGACCTCGAATAGTCGGCTATGTGGTTATGAAACAAGGATCATTCCATTCTGACTGTTTGCAGGTGCTGAATGTAGAGGTGACTATGGACTGTGATGTGCTCCAGCACTGGCTCCCTCTCTTTCTCACATTTGTTTTTCTTCTGACTTGCAAGGGAGCAGGGTACATTTGAACATAAAAGCGCTATTTGAAAATAAAATCGGAAGTCAGATATAGACTTGGAACAGTACAGAATTCCATTATATGCCTAAGAAATCTACTCCAGTTTAATTAAAAATAAAAAATAAACAGAAATTAACAGTAATGACCCAAACATGCACTCCTGATAACTTATTAAAATACCTTAGGAACATTAGCAAGGGTGAGCCAGGGCAATAAACGACAGATATGAAAGTCATGCAACCAACTCCTGGACACGGCGACAAGCTCGCATATTCGGCTCTCTAAAGGTATTAATTTGTTATTTATAAGGTTTATCCTTTTATGTTTAATCCAAAATGTTGTGCATTTTATTCTACCTTGCATTGACGTTGTTCTGCATCTCATGGCATTAAAATGCTCGCTATATGTTATTGTTAATGAATGGTCTAACAAATAGTGTTTATTCCATATTGCCTGTAATTTATAGCTTGTAGGGATTAAACTTAATTTAAAAAAATAAAAATCCATAGCATGTGTTAGCCTGTTTATTATTTTATCCTATATTTTGTTATGGTCATTTTTACATGCCACTTTGTTTGATGTTTGATATGCTGACACTTGACAGTGGCCTCATTTCAGTTTTTGTTGTTTCATTATCAAGTTGTTTCTGAGTGCAGAAGAAAAAAAGTTTTTTACCTATCTACTCGGGCTTCTTTTTGCTGTAAGCTATGGGCCTTCTATATTCTAAATGGGCATTGTTATAAGGTCACCATAATGCAGACGTCTCAAATAATGAGTGAGGAAAAGGATGGAACACGTCCTATTATAAAATAAATTTATATGCCAAGTCAAGAAGACAAATTGTTTAAATGGGTGTTTCACCCCTTTTTTCAGGTGTGGAAAAGATGGAAGCCAATGTTGCATATGAGAATACGGATCAATGAGCAAAAAAACAAAACAAAACAAAAAAAAACCCCATGATTCGACGATTATTCGACTATAGGGAAGACTTGACGAATCTGATTCGATTATGGAAATTCTTAGTCGAGGACACTCCTGGTGTTTATTGTGTGTATATAGGAATTCAGTGTATGTGTAAAGGAGTTTAGTTTGTGTGTAAAGGAGTTTAGTGTGTGTGTGTGTGTGTAAAGGAGTTTAGTGTGTGCATGTATAAGAGAGCTCAACTTATCTGTTGAGGAGCTCAATCTGTGTGTGTAAGTGTGTTTGTGTGTATGTGTGTGCACGTGAGAGCTCAACATGTCTATAAAGAGCATGTGTAAGTGTATGTGTGAAAAGGAGCTGTCAATCACTAAGAAACACGTCCAAGAGACAGAAAAGTGTGTCCATCCATCCATCCAGTGCATCTATCTGTTCCTCCAGCTCTCCAACTGTTATATATATATATATATATATATATATATATATATATATATATATATATATATATATATCCATCCATTATCTATTCCTCTTTTCTATTTTCTAAATTTTATATATATATATATATATATATATATATATATATATATATATTTTTTTTTTTTTTTTTCCTCACTGTTAGTGAGAGTATATGTTTCACCCTGGAGATAAGTGATTACCCAGAGTCCTGTGATACCCTCATTGTTAATGCCACGACTGGCTGTCGTTTAAAGAAAGAAAGAAAAAAAGAAAAAAAAATACAGTTCAGTGATTAATGTAAATGTTATTTCATTGTACTCTCTTATTTACATTGAACACTATTGACAAGAATTCATTATGAATGATGAACCTGGCTCCTTCATTATAGAATTACCAAGCCACAGGCAGAAGACTAATTGACTCAGAGAGGTCTGAGATAATAACAGTGGCATTTCAACTTAATCACAAATATGATAGCAAACATATGACTTCTTCTGGGGGAAAATGCAGTGGGGTAGGAATGGTTCCACACCACAGAGTTTCCAGGAGTTCACTTGGTTAAAAATCAACAATATTGTAAAAATGTATCGTTTTTTTTTTTTTTTTTTTTTTAGCATGTGTAGGTTTATCTGCAGAGGGTGAAATTTGGTAGCATTTTAATTTAGAGGACCAGAAGTTAATAAGCGTTGAGCGTGTAAGTCATTATAATGTTCAGTTCTGGGAATGACAGATATCACATTTAGAATATGACACTTACTATAAACAGAATGGAAATTAGCCTTTGCAGCTGTAATAATATAAAGCACATATGTTTTCCCCCACCCACAATGAATCTAAAGAATTATTTTGTCAATGTGTTTTTTTTTTGTTTTTTTTTTTTATTTATCTTTATCAGTTTCATTCTCTGGTGTTTCATTATATACCACACAAAACTCAGTAATTAGTGGTGGATGAGAACCAAGCCATATCGTGAACTGGTGTACAATGGGTTAAAACAGGAAAGACTGTGTAGAGCAGGACTCCTAGAGAGGACATTAAACAAAAGTTATTCTAACTTGTTTTGTGGAACGACATGATCAGAGTACAAACAACTTGGCACAGTTATTGCAATAACATTGGGGATGCTGTCTGACACCAGCTGGCACTCCTAATGTAAGGCTAAAAATGATAATGAAATGACAGACTACGAATGTAGCAGATTCTTTTTTCAGTCACAGTACACCAGCTTTATTTTGGACTTTTGTGAGTAAGTTTGCTTTTAAAGTAAAAAGGAAGCTCCTCAAACCAACACCTTAAATAAGCCTGAAGTAGTAAGATGCTAAACAAAACCCAGAAAGATTCAGTGATAAAAGTTCTAGTGAAATAATGATCTTTAAACTGTTCTCTTATATAAGAATTATCCCTTCACAAGGTAATTTTTAATGAGACATGGCCTCACATTGGAGCAGATGGCACCTGCATTGTTGTTCCCACAGACAGACTGACTCAGTTACAACCTGTGATGGGGGCATAGTTAACATCCAAAAGAGACCTATCAAATATTCCTTCTGAGCTCTACTGTTACATGAATATCATATTTATTTTGATTATGTGCAGTGAGACCTCTCAAAGATGTGCCTTTATAAATATTCAAAACCTACAATGATTCTCAGACTATATCTTAAACTCTGTCCACCGTATAGCAGATCTATGGGCCTTCACGAGAATGAATAATCTTTAAAGTTATGTTTTCCTTAAATGAAATGAATGATTCATTGATCAGCATGATTATTTGAACAGCAATAACCCGAATTTTGTTTTAAGTTGTTTTATGACAAAATATCCTAACTCTCCTGATATATGAATAGCTCTCTGTAGGTAATATGTATTTGTAGATTTGTAGCATTCTGTGTCTGATTGTATGGAAGTCCATAGTAATAATGTATGAATGTCTAAGACCCAGGAGAGCCAGTGTGGGAGCCACCATCAGGGTGTTAATAATTGTATTTCAAAATCATTTGCCCTGAGATACAAACTATAAACCATTAAATATTAAACTAAACTTACAGTGTTGTTGTCGACTTGTTGATTGTCATATGTGGTGTAGTGACCATGCAACACAGCGGGAAACGGAGTCTGTGATTTGTCAAAATGTTGAGCACATTCTAGCTTTCAAACACTGTCTGTGTGGCTGCCAAACTATTTTTCTTTCCACGAACAAAAGCCATTTCTATTTTAAATCATAACTATAAAGCATTTGGTCTTTATGGTGCTATGGATTGTTATCAACCCTCTTGGAAGAACTTCATGGAAAAAATCCCTTTTGGTTTCATAAAATTGTACAGCAAAATAATCATTCAGAGGCCTTGTAAAATCCAAGGCACCCTTTAAAAAACGTTTGGTGTTTGAGAGAAACGGCATTCACAGTAGAGACAGCTCACTGATACCATCTGACTGTCACTACAGAGTGAGTGGAAAAGAGAGAGAAAGAGAGAGAGAGAGAGGGAAAGAGGGGGGATCCCTAGCACAAAGCAAAGAAGAGAGTGCCAACAGATATTGACTGATTCCAATATGGCAATGGTTAAAAGAGGTAGAGAGAGAGAGAGAGAGGAGAAAGAGACAGACGAACAGAAAGAGAGATCTGAGCTCTCCATTGCTAACTCTGGTACCGATCAGGCCCGGCTACATGACAAGTCATTCAGTCCACATAATGAGGACCAGTCACACCTTTATTTTAGCATTTCCTTTTTTCCCCGTCAAATACCAAAGCCTAAGCACCAGTGTTGGGGGTAACAAGTTACAAAGTAACATGTTGCTGTAACTGTATTACTTTCCTCTAGAGCCCGACCGATATGTCGGCGTGCCGAAATTATCAGCCGATATGAGCTACTTGCCGATAAATAGGTATCGGCGTTTATAACGGCTGAAAAATGACAATTAAAAAAGAAACGGAGAGACGGAAGATGTTATGAATGTTGTTGTTGCGTAGTTTGTCCTCTAGACGACTACAACTCCACTGTTGGCAACAAACGTGCGAAAACAACAAATGACAACAATCGGCTGACCCAAGCAGAGTCGCCCACGACAGAGATCATCTGTGTTCATGATAAGTTGATAATTGTAACGTGAAATACATTACTCAAATAATAATAAACATTCCCCATCACTTCTCCTCTTAGCCCAAATAAGCTTGACAACATTCATGTCAGCCACGCCTGGTTTTGCTGCAGTAATGTGAAAGCCCGCAGCGTCAGTCAAACATCAAAATTACGTTAAATGTTAGGGTGTTTGAGTGGTGTAGGCTAAGCCGTCGACAAACTTGATTGTATTAAACAGTGCGGCAGTTCTAGCGAGTAAACAAACAATGGTCCTGTCAGTTTTCCCTCGTCCATTCTAAAAAATGTCTGGCAACATCGCTTACAGCAGGTTATAACGCTCTCCATTGCTAAATGAGGTTACCCACAAAGCTAGCTAATGCCATCTTTATCAATGGAAGACCGCAAACGTTAATGCGCGGTTTAACTATAGCGCTTATCTTATTCTGCCTAAATGAAGAAATGGTAAATATATCTGTGACTTGTATGTCTGTCGGTGCATTGGAAATTATTAAACCAGAGCGGACACATAAATAAACGTGAGCTTGGTAGCCATGTCATCTAGCTTCTCTTTCAAAGGTGTAGCGTGAAATCCCAAAGTCGCAAGTCCTCGCTGCAGACAGTGTTGCAGTAGTAGATGCATTCAACAGCAGTGTTTACTCTAGGTGACTATCAGTTTACTGCATAGTCTAAGATGGCATGTTTTTAACGGCACCAAATGGTGGTTGAAAAATGGTTCCTCTTAGCTTGCACTGGACAGAATTAAAAGTAAAAAAGATAAAAATATATATATATACACACGCACACGCACACACACACACACACACACACACACACACATATATATAGATGGATAGATAGATTTTTATATGCTTTTTATTTATCTTTAATATGTTTTGTTGTACCTTTGTTCAAAGTACTATTTATGGCAACAAAACAAGTTTATTTTTAAACTGCATTATGTCTCATTATTTTGATGAGGACTCTTAAATAACTACACATAACAAATGTTAGGGTAAATCTTTGTTTATGTTATGGGTTTCTGGGGCAAAAAAAGAGTATTGGCCAACATATCATTATCGTTTTTTTTTTTTTTTTGAAATCCTCAAATATCGAAATCAGTATCGGTCTTAAAAATCCTGTATCAGTCGGGCTCCACTTTCCTTCATAAGGAGAGGAGAGATTGGGTCCTTGACAGTAGCTCCCGTTAAATGGGACAAGACCCACAACTGGTTAGTTGGCTAGCTAGCAAGGTCTGCTACATATGAGAAAAGCCAAAAATAAGTTGTAGCCAACCAGGACAATAATATGGAGAGCTTTAATGTTACTTTTAATCACAAAATATAGATAACACAGCTGTTGGCTGATGATGATACCACAACGTATTACTAGCTACCTCAAAAACTACCACTGTATTTAACCACTGAAGCTAAATGACAACATCCCAATCAATGTAGTTAGCTAAACTATACAAAATTAGTTATCATTAGATGAGTAAGCTAGCGTGTTTCAATTTTTTGTCACTGGTCAAAAATCTGAACTCATGAATGAGGCCGCGCTTTTGTTATTTTAAAACAGTTAAGAGGTGTTCTTAGGCAGGACATGAAGCTATTGCATTGAAAATAAAGTAATGAAAGAACTATGATGTTTGTCCCTGTATTTTTATGTGGCAAATTGGGGAATTTGTAGTTTTAGAGAGTAACTCAAAAATAAAGTAAATGAGTAGTGTAATTACTTTTCAAAAGGAGTAATGAGTGAAGTAATCCCATTACAATTTAAAAGAAGTAAGTAACTACCCGAACACTGCTAAGCACACAGTGAAGACATTTTCCCCCTTCATTTTTTCCTTACTATTTTTTTTTACTATTGTACCATGTTTACTACTACTTTTGGACTCATTAATCAAGTAGATTCCAGTTTCTCCACACACAGTGTGAACCAAAACTTAGTGCATCCAGTCAGAGTGAAGTGTTCGCATATAGGTAGGTGACTGCTTTTTATGAGGAGCAATACAGAGGGGCAAATCCTGTTATACCCTTAATGACCTCTGGCTGCTTTACTTTTAATTGCTAATGGGCAAGACTGGAATATCAGTGCAAGCTTTCATGCTTGGAAACACTCCACGTCACCCTCCCAGCATACAATCACACACTCGTTCTCATCTCTCTGTTTCTGGAAACCAGCCTCAGGAACAAGGAAGAGGCCAATTAAGGAACACAGGCATTAAAAACACACAAAAAACAAGAACTGTGTCTCTCTGCAGTTTTGTTAGGTGGGGAAAAAAACAGGCTCTGTGCTGCTGTTATCATGATGTGTATTCTTTAGAAAAAAATCTCTGAATTCTTAGTTTTTGATTCAGTGTTTGTAAATAGGCATTAAAAGCACTCCAGGCAGGCCTAAGGAATGCTAGCATGTGCACACACACACACACACACACACACACACACTCCATCAGCTGACCTGTGTGTGTGTGTGTGTGTGTGTGTTTTGCCATCGATCAGCCCTGACACGTCTTTCATCTTGCTCTGATAAAATGATTACCAGCCTGTTCCATTGGCCATCCTGTGAACACCTCCTATGGGACGCTTAGGTGGAGCGATTAATTAATGCACTCCTTTTGTGAGAGAGGGGATTTTTTTTAGCCACATGAACAGCAAACGGCTGTAGCAGGTTTGTGATGAAAAGCTGTGCTTGTCTGAGCGCCAGGTCTCCTCAGAATGGAGTGGGTGACATCAAATCGATGCTCTGTTTGTTTATTGTACTGACCTGAAAACCTCTTAAGCTTTCACAGTCACAGAGAGATCCTGGTTACTCTCTCTCTCTCTTCTCTCCTAACCCTCTTTTAGTTCACTTGATGCTGCAACAATCATTCATCTAGCATTATTAAAGACACACCTTTTTCACTCTGATTTCTTTTTGGCATTGGCCCCTGTGTAATTTGGGTACCTTCCCGTGCATTTGATTTTGCTCATAAAAGTCTATGATATCTAAAATACAGCAATGTGACACGAATGGATTGACTCTCAGAAATGCAAATAAGACCCATTTGAAATGAATTCCATCCACAATTGAAAGTGAAGATCTGAAATAACATTAATTCAGATGTATATTTTTACTTTTGCGTCTAATGACAAGAGAGTCCGGGCGTGAAACCTCGGAGGTTCCACAGCACTTTGTTCTTTTATTAATGATTTGTGCCTTTCGCTACTCCCGAGGTCTGCTGAATCATTATCTTCAAAAAATGACTACGACTGATCAAATTAGTGGGGAAAACACAGTTGTTTTTCCAGACTTTATACTTGTCCATTGTGAATCATCATTAGCATTGAATATGTAAATTTATCTCAAAGGGAGGAAAAAATAAAATAAAAATAAATAAAATCATTTGAGTGCACAACAGCTTTCAGACAAGTGAAATAACCAGCTAGTTTTGCTAGACTTAAAGATTAGACAAACCTTAAGGTGTATAAATCAAACAAAAATGTTTTTTTTTCTCTTCTCCCTAATCATAAACACTACCCTAAACCTGTCCCCTTATTCACCTTTTATATATTTGCAGAATAAATCTATTTATTATTTTTACCAATGTGTGATTACAGGTTGTGTGTATTTGGAGGCATGGCCTCAGTATTAATATTGATCACCCATGGGAATGAGAGTGGAAGATGATCAATATGAATTGTTTGTCTATAAATGCATTTTAGGGCAGTCATCAGTAGCAGGGGCATTAATGGTAAGCCAGAAACAATGCATTTCCTAGCGCCGTGAAAGTACGGTAGGCTGTGTTAAGCATAAACACACCATATGATTTAGTCTCATTACTACTGCATATTAGCCGTGGTATAGATTTAAACAACTCTGCTGTTAAGATTCTCAACATGTGTCAAACGAGATGAATTAAAGACAAAGGCTTTTTGCACTATTTAGAGTGATTTAAAGGGATCATATGCACAAAACCATATTTAGTGTCAAAGCCAGTGACTGGGGAATGACAGTATATCAGTGTCCAGTCAGAATCTTGTATGGAGTGAGTTTGGCTCTGCTAGGGTTGTAGGGCAAGATAGCAGCTATCCTGTGTATGGCTTTTAAATTTGTGTGGGTATGGGGATGTGTATTGGTATACATAAGTGTGTGTGTGTGTGTGTGTGTGTAATTGTGTGGTTTTGTGTGTTTAAATGTGTGTTAATATATGTATATATAATCGTGGTACTATGTGTGTATGTATGTGTGTGTGCAAATGTGTGAGTATGTTTGTATGTGTGTGTGTGTGTGCGCATCTGTGTGCATGGGCGTGTGCATGTGCGCGCGTGTGTGTGTGTGTGTGTGTGTGTGTGTGTGTGTGCGCAGACCCTGTGCGAGAGCTAGGATTTGCTTGTGCTCCTGGCTGTGGGGTCATAGCGGATTGGACTGATCCTGTTTTTTTTTCCTCAGGCTCACAGAGACTAATGTGAACAGACAGTCTTCATTGCCATGGGTCACATTTGCATTAAAAATGTACACATGAAACGACTACATTACAGCATTACAGTTTATATTAAACACAGGCAAAGCAGTCTCACTGCTGTATAAACAACATCTATCCCCGGTCATTTTCACATATTCTCTCATTCTGACGCACTTTCAGACATTTCTGATTGGATGAAGATGTGGATATCTACATCATCGTTATGTGTCCACATACTGTAGAGCAAAAACGCACATAACATAACTGACTGTAAATATTACATAGTGCATAGATTATTACCAGCATAGAAACATAACAGTCTGGTTTATCAATACTGTTACAGTCATGACACATGCATTGTCTGAAATCAGTCCAAATGAAGCAGACCCTGTGGACAGAGCCGGAGTACAATAGCAAATAAAGAAATGCATGCAATTAAACCATAGACCTGAGAGTGGTGAACTTTGTGCAATTATACATGGGCCATCTCTGGACAATATGCTGGCCATCTGTAGGCATCTGTGCTTTTTCCCACTACCACAGTCCTGCCATGGCCAGAGGCCACACACGGAAGCCAGGGAGCAGGTCACATGTTGGCTCTCTCAGCAATATTTAGGTCAGGCTTTTCTCTCTGGACAAGGCCCTGCTTAATACACGGAGACATTGCTAATACTGGCATGCACACACACACACACACACTCTCACACACATACTCACACACACACACACACACACACACACACACACACACACACACACACACACACACACCTGTATGTCTAAATTCATTCCCAGGACCCAGAGGGCAGAGAGAGGGCCCAAAGAATGATACATATATCGTATTTCATAAGATGCCGGTTAGAGGAAATCTCCATGTCTCATTCCACTGTCCTGTGCCACATCAGTGAGACAGCCATATCAGACAATGCCTATTTCACAGACAGGCAGATAGATAGATAGATAGATAGATAGACAGACAGACAGACAGACAGACAGACAGATAGATAGATAGATAGATAGATAGATAGATAGATAGATAGATAGATAGATAGATAGATAGATAGATGTGCAGACACGAGATCAGAGACAAAGAGGGGATAAAAACAAAGTACAGCTAGAGTAAATCAATAATAAAATTATAAATTATCATATAACTAAAATACGTCTGACAGCATTTGACCTTGGGAATTCATATCTGTCAAACTGTCAAACAAAGAGTATGATACCACCTCACAGGTCTAAATTTGAGTAAATTTTAGTAGAACACTTAGGTGATAGAGAGAGAGAGAGGGAGAGAGAGACAGAGAACTTGAGGAAAGTTCAGAGTGGTCTGCATATCGTTACAAAAGTAAAAGGTATGTAAAAAGTTCAGATCTGTTTCTCTCTCGCTCTCTCTCTGTCTTTTTGTTCTCATAGAGAATTCAGATGGGCAGGTTTGTTTGGGGATTAACTTGTTCACTTTGATCATCTCTAATTCACTCTTTTCATTTAGCACCTATACCTCATTAGATTGTATAGGTTATCTCCCCGTAATCTCTGACCGGTGGAGCGACGGAGGAGGGAGAGGGGGATGCACTTCTCCTCAAAGTGAGAGAAGGTGAGGCGTTTGATGAAAGAACCCTTTCCTTTCAGTTTTAGATCAATACACAGTTCTCCTTTGTCTATAGGGGATCAAGAGTCTGTATCACAAAAGGCTCTCTCTGCATAAAGATCCAAACAACAGTTCACAAGGAATTTTCTCTGCTTTGTATATATCTCCGTCTTCACAGTATACTCAGTCCACTCTTCCCCTTTCGCCACAGTCTCTTTATTCAAGTTCACTTCTATTAAAAAGACACTTACACTGAGTGGAGCAAATGGCTCTTTATTCTTTTTTTTCCCTTCTTTCTTTATTCTTTCCTCTGCTTTTAGAGGTGTTATAGCCTGATGTGTAAATGCGGCTTCAGTACTAATTTGAAAATGGAGTGGAATTCCGCAAGGCACAGAGCAATGTCATCTGAGCTCTCAGAAGGACAAAAACTCTGTCCTTTCGCTCTCACAAAGGTAAGCTCTCACAACACAAATATTTATTTAATGTAAACATGTAGTTGGTTAGTCAGTTAGATTTCAGTTTCACTTCAATAGTGTAATCTTAATGTCCATCTTTCTTTGGATTAAATTGTGTTGTTCGTTATTATATTAGCAAGAAAAATAATAGGAGTTTTGCCCTTGAAAAAGGAAGGGGAGGGTGTGTGTGTGTGTATTTGTGTGTGTGTGCGTGCATACTCTGTTGGGTTTTACCATGTTTCATATCAGCAAACATAACATACTGTACTTATAGATAACTGTGATGTATTTAATATCTCAGTAACTGAAGTGATTAAATTAATACAGCAAAGGCCTTATTTTGCCTCACTTCTTACAGTTCTCTTTCAACGCATTGATCAAGCAACCCTGTTATTAATTATTAAATTAGTAAAAAGATGCTCATAAAAGTGTGTGAAAGGCTATAGATAGTCCATTAGAGCTCAGTGAGGCTTTGCAGAAATTCATTTCTGAGTAGTATTAATTGAATAAATATGTTTGTGAGAGGAACACAACGATCCTTCCAAGGAAGAGGAAGATCGCACAGTTTCACTCTCATTGGATCATCTTTAAAAGGCTCAAATGGGTATAAAGTCAGAGATTAAGCAACTTTAGAGAGAGGATTTCTCTAACGAACTCTGTCTTCTTTATGGCCTGCTCTCCACGGCTCTCCTCTTACACAGCATAACCCTGTTTTATGTGCTAAATTAGATGGTTGTGGAAAAGTTTTGATTTTTTCTGTCTGGTCACCTCAGTTCCCAAACGTTGACACAGAGCAGAGTAAAGCAGATGTCATATTTGACATTGTCCCAAACCTTTCTTTCAATGCCTGTCTTTCTCACACTGCAATGAATGGACTTGAGATTTCTAGCGTGTTAGAAGTACAGTAGAGTGAACTCTTTCTCTCACACACAAACAGAGAGAGAGAGAGAGAGAGAGAGAGAGAGAGAGGAAACTCACTTCTGTGTCTTTCTACACGTTTGCCCATGATTACATGACCCTTTTAGCGAGCAATTTTCCTTGGATTAGAAAAACAATCAATCCAATCAAGGGGTGGGAAAACTGGTTCGAGAGGAAATCTCTCAAGAAGTTACAGGGTGTTGAGGGAGAGAGAAAAGAGAGAAGTCTTAGAGAGCTCCAACTATATTTCTGTCTCAAGTAATTCATTTATGTCCTCAAAACTGTTTGAGAGAACAGAGTTACAGTGCCTTTGTTGTGTTCAGAAAGCTTATCCTCTCTCTGTGAAGAGAAGCAATAAGAACACAGTATAAAAAGCTACAAAGAGAGCAAAACGTTTAAGGAAAAAAGAAAAAAAAGTGAGTGGAGCCACTGATAAAGTTGAGTAAATTAAGTCATTGACCTAAAGTGGAGATTAATGGAAAACAAGGTGCCCCGCTTTCAGAAACCGATGAATATTCTTCAAACAACCAGGGGAGTGCTGATAGGTTTGCCTGATGCTGATGACATTGAAAGTTTTGGGGAGCGAACGGCAAAAAAAAATTCTGTCATTTGTCATTTGTATGCAAATTTGGCCGTTACACAAATTAACCCTTGAACCGTGTGTCAGTCCTCATCTAGAGGGAAACCATGCCCCCTAAATACCCCATGCGGAGCTGGTATATTCCTCTTCCCAGGTCAGTGACGGCTTTCGGACATGAAAGTAAAAGAGCAAAGCTGCAGCATGTCTCTTTGTTTACCTCTGATTAGAAGACCAAGACAAGCGATAATAGAACGAACCAGAAGAAAGCGAAGGGTAAAAGAAACGCCGATCTGTGCAGCTGCGGTATAGTATTGCTTTGTGTATCTGAAATGCGCACATTTCGCCCGCTGCACCTCGGATGAAGCAACCACAGCTAATCGTTTCCCTGCAGACTTTAAGGTGAACCTTGAGAACAATGCTCCAAAATCCTGTTAGTGCTCTTTCAGCCACGCTACTCAAACCCCCCCTTCACAACTTCTGCATTTTCTCCTCACCTTCAACTACTGTTATATAAAAGAAAACTAAAAAACATGTTAAGTTTATATGGCCATTTGTTGATATGGCTCATATTTTAATCATGTAAACTCAGTAACCTTGCTCTTATGAAGGAGTAGAAGCCTAGGGGAAGGATATGTACTCAACCTCTTTGGTTTTCAGTGACTTTTACACACCAACGACAGATTGAGAACGAAAGTGATTAGAATCCTAAAGGAGATGAAGGTGGGTGAAATGGAGGAATTTGTTCAAACTGGTTTAGAGTTTGCTAAGCTTTACTGGTCTTTTGCAGCACCAGTAAGAGAGTAAAGTGAGGACGCCAGACCCACCAGCGCGATGGCAAACAAGGCTGACTAAAATGGGTTTAGACAAACAAACAAAACATGCTCGCGGTGTCCATTGAGCGACTAGGCAGTGAGTTTCCTTCAAAGGTTTCCCTCAGGATACACTGTATGCGAGTATAATCCAACCGTCTTTGAAGTGCACACTTGAAATGTCTTTTTTGGCTGCAGTGCTGGAAGTGGCATTTCTGCGCTTTGGGTTATTGAAGGAGAAAATCAGCTTGTTTCGGCGAGCAGAGGTAATAGAGGAGAGAGGAGAAGAGAGGAGCAGAAGAGAAGACAACACCTGGTGCATCGGCTTCCTCCCTTTAGCCAAAACATCAGGCACCTGAATCCCTTCCTGCATTTTAATCATTTAATTATGACTCTAGGTGATCAATGGTGAAATCATAATCAAATCCCCTCCTCCACCCCCCGGTTACTCACTGTGAATATGAAAGTGCTTTTATTTTTTATTCATTTACTATTTGAATGGCTGGAAAAAATAACATCTAATCATTCTTTTTTTTTTTTTTAAAGGTAGAGTTTAAATTAAAGGCTGCATTTTTTCCCTGTTGTTACAACTTTGAAATCCTCAAACGAACGATGATATCAGCAGAGAGGTGGTAATGAGTGCTGGTACAGACGAACCGCCCCGGGCCCCTCCCCTAGTCAGAGGGTCAAATTTTAATCACTGGCTCTTAAGATGAGCCTCTCCAACTGCAACCCGCATGTCAGCCGTCTCAAACCAGGCTGAGAGCCTGCAAAATCAGCCGCGACCCTCGCGAGCAGCCCCTGAAGTTGTTGAAGCAATTGAGAACATGATTAGACTCTCCGTCTGCACGAGACATGAGAGTGGAGAGAGAGGGAGGAGAACGTGGCGGCGTCGTGTGTCAGAGCGTGAACTGTTTATTCATGGGCGAGATTTAGAGAGCTCAGGTACAAACGAAGGCTTGATCTTTTTGACGATCCATTCGGGTGTAGCGGCTCGAGTTCAAGCTGCTAAAACGGGCAGACACAAAAGAGGCGAAGTCGGTCGTTTGGTCGCTGTTTTTATGGATGTATGTGTAAAAATTTATAGGAGAGGAGGTATTTGAGATGAAGAAGAGAGGGGACGTTGGGCTGGGTTTATAGAGTCATTAGTCCTCGGCTTGGCACCGACCCGGTACTGCTCCGCAGCCTTGGACCGGCGCCACCATGTGTGGTTGTGGGTCGGGAAGTCCCCGGCATTCTTGAGCTGTTTGCGTGTCCTCCAGAGAGAAAGGCAGAAGTCAGAGGCCAATGATGATTGACAGCAGTGGAGATTATTATCTGGAGGAGAGGGAGGGAGAGAGAGAAAAAAAGGACGTAGAAAACTATAGAATCTTCTATGAGAGTCACAAGGCAAATGGAAAAGTTGGCGAGTAGCTAGTTAAGAATCTTTCAATGTCATTTCTATTGATTCTCAGGTGAAGAAAAAAATAACAGAACAGAACATGTAGTCACAGCATTATATTGAAATCTGTGAGAAACATGAGCCCCAGTAAGATTTGATACATTGTAGTTAACACACTTTAAATTGCCAAAAACAAGTATTCAGCTCCTGTGGGGCTTTGCATCCACCACAAGATCAATACAAATTGTCAAATTACATTTGTGTTTTTAAAATACACAGTTCCATTTAAAGTGGAATAATTCTGTGACCAATTCTGTGACTTGTTTTTGCAGAACAGAAGTTTTACTACACATACCCTGCATACACAGCTTCTACACACACACACACACACACACACACACACACAAAACCGTTAATAAGAGACACGTACATGAGTAAGTGTAAAGTAAGAGAGTGAAATGAAAAGCCAGGGAATGTGGGGTCCTGACAGAGAAACGGAGCAGTGAGAGATGAGAGTGGGCTGTCTGGTTTTGGGCTGTCCGTCAGTGGGCTCTCACACTGGGCTGAGTGCTGCTCCTCACAGCCTGTTCACTCTGCTCAACGGGACTCTCTGCGCAGAAAGCATAGTGACACCAACTGCTGAAAGAGAGAGAGAGAGAGAGAGAGAGAAAGAGGGGGGGGAGGTGGTAGAGGAGACAGGAAGTGGAGTGGAGGGAACGCTAATGGTGTCTTGGTCACATGACGAGTCTCATCGCTAAAATCAGCCATCTGGTTTGTCGCCTTGTCGAGATGGACGACAGGCTGAATTCAGGCGACTACTGCCTGTGTGCCTGCGCGCCTGCCGCCACACGTCAGAGCCGTGCCGGAGTACCTGCAAACACCGTTTAATGAGAGCATTTGCATGTGAAGCACCTGTTTGACGACGAGGTGGAAACAAACACCAACAGACCTAGCGTTGGCAGCCTCTGAGTCAAAGCAGGAGTACAAGCCAAATATTAAACACGAGAAAGAGAGAGAGAGAGAGAGAGAGAGAGAGAGGGAGAGAGAGAAAGAGTTCCATCAGACATAATCCAGAACATAATCACACTTGAAGAGTGTTCCCAGCACATCCTCCACTCCAGCCGAGCGATATCCTTGTAGCGCGGTGGAAAACGGGGTTTCAAATGGCTGGTCTTGCCTCTAATTTTGCGCTAATGATTTTAATTTAATGTCTGCATTTGCTGTAATTGGTATAATACTGCAATATAATACATTATAGGAAACTCCGGCGTCAGGCACTAAATTGAAATTTGGAGGTGAATGTTGAAAATGACTGTTGGGGAAAGGAAGCCTATCAAGTGTAATTTGCTATGCAGTACAGCGGGGACCAGGGATTGGCTGCGACTTTCTTCATTAAGTTCTTGTGTTCAAAAGGTATTGAGGTACAGCCAGACATTAGACTTGCTCCTTTTAAACTCTCTCGAGACGGCAGCTGAAACAGAGGAACAAGGTGCAGAGGTTTCCTCCTGTTTCCTTTTCAGTACAAGGATCTCTGAGCCACCCTCAGGGTAACAATGAAGGTAATGACAACTCCTCCATCTAAACCAGTGGAGTTAGTCATGGTGAGAGAAAGAGAGAGGAAAAAAAGCAGAGAGGGAGAAAGAGAGAAGAAATAAAGAGAGGACATTCTGAGCTTCTAAATTCCTGCAGGTGCCAGGGAGACAGAATTATGAGGATTTTCAGAAGTCGTCTTCAGTGAATTTGAGATAAAATGTAGACTTTAAGAGAAATCCATTGAGATATCTTAAAAGCTCTTTTGTCATGTAAGTTTTAAAACTTCACATAAAGAAGGCCTTTGGTAAGGACTTTGTTACAGAGAGAACAAAGGCTAGCTACAGCCATCTATAAAACCCCATTAGCGTCTTTGCCAAAAGACTACATATCTCTGTAGTTTAAAGCTACACTAAGCAGTAAATATCGTACTTCTGTTTGAATTTGACTTCAGTGCAGTGATCTAAGTAAGGTATTGAGACTGAAAGAGAATGGATATTAAAAAAAAAAAAAAAAAAAGAGCGAGAGAGAGAGAGACTTCAGAGAGAATTCCAGAGATCTGTCAGCATAATAGTTAAGGACAGATATGAAAGAGGGAGAAGTTCACTCAAACCTAACAGAAGTATCAATGGGTTGATTCGAGAATTTACCAGATCAGGTTATATATTATATGTGTTAACTTTCTAAAGTATGGCAAGATATAAAGCACTTTAGATTTTTTGTTTTGTTTTGTTTTTTTGTTAAGAATCAAACATATTTCAAGGAAGTCTATTACAAGGTAAGCTGACGGAGAGGGAAAAAGAAACAGGTTTTTCTTTTGGTTTGTTTTGCTTCGATCCAAAAATACTCCAATGTTCCATCCAAAACTTGTGGCAATACGGTGTAATCAAAAGGGCTCTCCGTTACCATGGCGAGTAATAACAGATTATAACAAAAGTCCTAGCACGTTTCACACATGAAGTACCTCATCTGCGATTGTTTTTGTCTTTTCTTCTTTTTGTTTTTTATGGATTCTTGGGATAATATATGAAAGAAGAAACAGATTATTAGTCTGATACACATCACCAGCTAACAGTGATCTGCCTTTAAAAGCAAAAAGCAATATTTAAGCATATAGCAGTAAACATTCATTCATATCAAATATATTATTGTCTCCCAGGGGAAGAACAAGAGTCATGTTCTCCATCAGTAATCAACCAAAAAAATTTGAGAATGCTGTGATATTAGTTTGTGGGCTCCTGGCTGTGTGTGTGTGTGTGTGTGTGTGTGTGTGTGGCGAGCCCCATTGGTATGTCCGCGGGCTCGCTAGGCTAAGCACTTTACAGGTTAGGTGTGCAAGAGCTGGGGAAACAGATGGGAAACTCTCGCCAGGGAATGTCCAATTCCGGTCAAAAGAAGGTGATACACCATTCCGTCTGCCAGCGTGTCCGGAACACGCACAAACGCACACTCACACACACACACAGACCTCTCTCAGGAAACACACACGAGGGAAGCAGCGTTTGTGCGGGTGGGAGGGCAGAGGAGCTGGTAGGAGACCGCGGAGGCTGTTTTGGCACCTCCATCTCTGCACCAGAAATGAGTAGTGAGGATCCACACATGGGGAGAGATCTCTCTCTCTCTCTCTCTCTCTCTCTCTCCCTCTCTCCCTCCCTCTCTCTCTCTCTCTCTCCCTCTCCCTCTCTATGTTCCAGCATGGTGTATGTGTTTAAGTTACTGCATCCAGGGGTCAGGCTGAGCAGTGGAGTAGCACACTGTGCCCAAACTCTGCCAGTACTTGTGTAGTCTCTGTTCTCTAGTTTACGGGTCACAGATATGTGGGAAATGTTTTGTCCTTTCATGGCTCAGTTTGAACGTGAGGGAAAAGGGCTGATGAAGCTGGCAGGCCTCCACATTTAACACACTCAAATTTATGAGGAATTTAGTTTTTGCCTTGAAGTGTTTTGGCAACTTTGTCTAAACATTGAAAAAGAAAAAAAGAAAAAAGATGATGTGAAGTCCAAATTTTAATAAGAACTATGAAACTAAGAAAGTGAGATAAATTATCGTTCAGCGTGAGGTTGTGAGGTTACTGGAAAGGCTCTGACGACTAGAGCATTGCTGAAATTTTAGATCTTTATGCGTTTTTTTTTTTTTTTAATTTCTTTGAATAAAAAGAGAAAGGAGATGAGAACTTTAAAGCTTGGTAAAGTTTATCTAAGAAAAAGTCAATGTAATGACTTCACTCAGGCTGCTGACCTATAGCTCCCTTTTTTCAACTGAATTTGTTTAAAAACATTCTCTTATTGTAAAAGACATGGGGGAAAAAATCTAATAAAAAGCTATTTCAAGGAATAATTAATCTTGTCTAAAGGCATGAACGCAACCAGCAAAACCCTTAGAGTGTTTTTTTTTTGGAGCAATTTTAAAACAATACGCTGATATTTTCGATAGAAATGCACACCATCTTTTTGTCTGATTCAGATTGGTCTAATTTTTTTTTTTTTTTTTTTTTTTGTGAAAACAGCAAGTGCATATTATAACTTGACACTACATTTTTTAATATCCATGTGAATCTCCTGAATGAATGCTTACAGATGGATTATTACTATACAATGAATTGGTCTTGCCAAAGCCATCATTACATAATCAGAGAAAAGTGTCCGTTTCCACGTGAAACAAGACCCTGGGGATAAATATTCTCCACTGACACAGTACATTGCAACTCTAAAAGAAACACAAAAACATCAGGTACGTCAAGCTCCTCTAATAAAGCAAATAAAAATAACCACCGAGGAGGTTAATGGAAGACTATTCATCATTCAGATGGGGGGTGGGGGGGTGGGGGGACGGGACGACTTAACATCGCCGTGGCAACGGGAGAGCCAGTCTCTGTGTTCCATTCTCATAATTCCGCAGTAATATCTGTCAGCTGTGGAGGCGACCATAATTCCGAGGACCCTTTGCACAGAATTCCTAATTACAGATTAGAGCTAAACAAAACCCTGCACTATGCTTTCCATGTGTCATCTGACGAGAGCTACAAAGAGAACAAAGAAAGAAAAGTCAGCCTCTCCCCCTCCCTCTCTGTTTTTCCTCTCTCTCTCTCTCTCTCTCTCTCTCTCTCTCTCTCCCTTTTTCATCTGTGAAGATGTAAAATGCATTAGATAGTGAATGTGGGAAGGTGAGCCTCGGGGAGGCTAGTGGTAGCATGCTGGATGGCCTAAGAGAACAAGCCGACCGGTTTGGCTGTGTATCCAGAGGCCCCTGTAACCTCAGTAAACTCCTTAGATACCCCAGCTAAACAATCATTCCACCGACACACAGGCATATTTACAAACAAAATCACTGTCCTGCACCACACACACCAAACCAAAAGTTTAGAATGGCAGCTCTTTCTGCGGTGCCAGAGCTGGGCTGTCTCCGGGCCCCTGCCTTCAGTCAGTCTGTTTCTAGGCCCTCCTATCACTCCTTTATTGCCCTTATTTTCCTGGCCTGGTGCTATGCCATTAGCACAATAGAGTACGACAAAAGGCAACATGAATGTGAAAACGAGGAAGAACTGCTTCAAGCAACAGAGGCAAGAGAGAGAATGTCATGTTGAGAAGAGAAGAGAAGAGAAGAGAAGAGAAGAGAAGAGAAGAGAAGAGAAGAGAAGAGAAGAGAAGAGAAGAAAACTAGTAGACTGGTCTAATCAGGGTGCTTTCCTGTCAGATAAGCTAAGTGTTAATTAATGACCAGAGGCCAGACAGTAGAATGGGCTGAAAAGATATCAGTGGCCCATATGGTAGCCAAAACAATACACCTTTCCTCATTACTTCAATCTGCAGACCAGTAATCCACGGTAGAACAAAGACCAATCACTCTCCAGAAACGTTCATTTGCCTGAAGCAAATCAGACATACACACAGACAGACACACGCACGCACGCACGTGCACACGCACACACACACACACACACAAGCACACACACATTTTCTCCAAATTTTAAATGAGTCAGCTAGGTGGTAAAAGGAGACAGTAAAGCATGTTTCTAGTTTTTTTGTTTGTTTGTTTTTTTAAACAATTTTGAGGATTCTGATGTTATTTTAGACGTCTTCAGACTTCATGCTTTTTTTTTTTTATTTTAAATTAATCTATGAAATTTAGGTCAATAACCTGACATTATGTCAGATATATTTGTCAAATGTGCCTCGCTTCTCTTTTATGGTTTCTGTGTTTCTATGTTCCAGTCAATGGTATTGCAAATATACTTGCAACTAAATAGAGAGAGAGAGAGAGAGAGAGAGAGAGGAGGGGGGGGGGAATTAACATCTGAAACTGAAATTAAACTAATTTCACCTGCTAATTGTACATTATATAAATTGAAGTGGTAATGAGTAAGCAGAAGAGGAGAAGGGAAAAGAGGGTCTGGTGGAGTCGTCCACTCTGTTCTTTCCATCACTGCTCCACCAGTGCTGCTTTCTGCCACATTTCACATTACAGTTAAGTTCCTGTCTTTAAATTACCTTATGGAGTGTTTTTCATTTCATATTTTAATTACGATTGCCCAACTTCATTAATCCTCTTGGATTTAAGGGGAGGATGTTAATCGTAAATAAATTATATGAATTATGAATCATTACAGGATTGCTGGGGGTGCTGTGGAGGGGGAGGTGAAGTCTGCATTGTGCTTTGTGAAAGGTAATAGAAAAAGGAGAATGGCGTGGGGGGTGTTGTCAGACACACACACACAAACACACACGCATGTGCGTGCGCACACACACACACACACACACACACAAACTGACTCCTGTTTTATCAGATAGGTGGCACCCCGCGGTCCATTTTGGGAGCAGGTCTGAAACCCAGCTGTTTATCTGGTAGCTTTTGGTTCAGATTAATAAAGTGTAAACGCTATGCTGAGGCATCATGGGAATGCCTGTCACAGCGGTTAATAATACCCTCTCCTAAAAAGCCTTGTTCATTTACTCAAACACTCGCTCTCTGTGGACACACATACCCATACACACACACACACACACACACACACGCATACAAGCTCACATACAACCAGGCATAAATACACACACACACACACACGCACACGCGCACAAACACACACACACACACACACACTCACACACACACACACACACACACACACACACACGCATACAAGCTCACATACAACCAGGCATAAATACACACACACACGCACACGCGCACAAACACACACACACACATACACATACACACTTCATGGATGGATGCCCAATTAGTCCAGGAGCACTCTTCTCCTTGCTGCCTCGCAGCCCTCTGAGGACACGGCAGCAGTAACCTGGCAGCTAAGGTGCAGACGCAGCCAAGCGCACGCTTTTGAAGCCACCGCTCTGCTGCCGTCACGGCTGGAGAAAAGAGGGGGAGAGGAGAGCTCCAGCGCAGAGAAGAAAAAATAAAAACGAGAGATACACTCTGCACCGGAAATTCTCAGTGACACCACATATGGGAGACATGAGAGATCCTCCACGTATGAACATAAAGAAGGAGTGTCATGCAGGAGAGGAGAGAGAGAGGGAGAGAGAGAAAGAGAGGGACGTGTGTGTATGCGGACGTGGATCTGCGTTTGATTTGGGCTCCGGATGGTGGCAGGGAGTGAGGAATGTGAGGTGGTCACAGGTTTCTGGCAGATGGTTCGGTGTCAGCTATGACAGACAGTCAGGCTCCACCGTCCTTTGCAGATTTTTTTTAAACTCCCCTCTCCACCTCCTTTCCTCCTCCCTTGTTCACCCCTTCTTCTCTCTCCCTCTCTCTCTCTCTCTCTCTCTCTCTCCCTCTCTCTTTCTCTCTCCCTCTCCCTCTCCAAAAGCTCTGATCAGGTAAATATGGCACACTCTGGAAAGTTCGACCTCACATTCCGCCTCGGGCTGTGAGTTTGTGACTTCGCCCCATCTGTCACAGATCTGCTCTGATTTCAGCTGCCAGAGACACAAATGTCCTCACACACACACACACACACACACTCAGAGAGAGAGAGAGAGAGAGAGAGAGAGAGAGAGAGAGAAACTTTCATTGAATCCATCAGTCTAATAAAGAAATTTAAAAGAGAAAGAGATTCAGAGAATATGTGTGTTTTCAGATTAAATTAATTACCCTTGTTACCTGCTGACCAGTGTATGGATGTAACAGAGATGTATTTCAGCTGCAGTTCTTTCATATCTATCTTATGTGCACAGTGCATATATGAAACAAAGAACTATGAGGAGCATAGTACAAAGACTCTCTCTCTCTCTCACACACACACACAAAAAAACAAAATTAAAGAACAAAAGGAAAAAAAGGAGAGACTTGTCATGAACAGACTAATCTCTAAAATCAACATTTAAAAAAAAAGAAAGCTGGTTACAGTCAATGGTTAAAGACTGGCCAAAAGATGCTTGGGCAGATGAACACATTTCTGTCATTTACATCACCCCTCCTTTTGAGAGAATCACCTCTGGCTCTTCTTTTCACACCAAAACAACAGAAAAACAGTATAGCCACGTGGAGCGACTTGGTAAGCTTCAGTGTAGATGACTCTGTTTTTTGCTTGCTTGTTTGTTTGTTTATTTGTTTGCATTCATGATTGTGTTTTATCCCTGATTTGGTAGCTCATTACTGCATTGCTTTTGAATGATTTATCTCAGTCAGACTACAGATAGAAGCAGCCTGTGCCACCAAAGAAGAGTCAGAAAAGTCCCATGGAGAAAAGCTCTCTTTCTTTAGCTTTTGTTCTGTCACTATCCATTTTTCCCCATGAAAAGCAAGTCCTCTCTGAGGTCCCAGGTTTTGCTTCAAGTGCATCACCTTCTAAATAAAAGCTACACTTTCTCTCTCTCTCTCTCTCTCTCTCTCTCTCTCTTTTTTTTTTATTTTAACAGTGATGCAGACAAATGTAATTTATTATTATTTTTCTTTCATCAGAGATGAGCATTCTGTACTGTACATGGTGAACCTTTGGTAAAAACATCAGATGAGAGTTACCAAAGCAAGTGTTGCCTACCACGTTTGTTGGCACGTGTTTAAGTGCATTAATGAGTATCAGAATCCCTGGTCTTTAAGAAAGAAGGAAGCATCTGGGACTGGTTAAGATCTTGTCACCTTTAATCGAAATCACGCGCCGACAATTGCAGTTCAAGGAGGACTATAAACACGTTTCTGTTCCCTCATTACGGGCTGATCCATTGAGGTGAGCGGGGGGAAACCTGATTGCAGGCAAATTCAACATTCAACTTAGTTGCTTTCAAAGCCAGCAGTCTGTTGCCATATCAGTTAATTGGGGAAAAGAAAAAAAAAAAACCCAGAAAGCTTTAAAGGAACACTAAGTAGAAACAGGCACAATTTCATTTCCAACGTTTTCTGTTGAAATATCTAGAAACAGTAAATACAATACCATTCTAATGCATGGCAGTCTCTCTTTTTTTTTTTTTTTTTTTTTTTTTTTGCAGTTGTTCTTTAGAAAAGCCTAATGTCTTAGGTAAGTCAGCAAAACCCTCCAGGTGGTTTTAAGTGGAGTGAAGATGTCTGTTACCTCTCTGCACTAGCTCAGTGGGGTGGAAAAGCAGTGATGGGAAACTCCTGTATCTCTTCGTCTCCCCTGGATATTGTGGACTGAGAGAAAGAGTGAGAGTAGAGAAAGTGGAGGAGGTATCTGGTTAGGTGCATAATTGATTAATGGAGTATTTTTCAGACACGCACCCACCCACCCACACACACTCACACACACACACACACACACACACACACACACACACACACACACACACACACATATATATATATATATATTTTTTTTTTTTTTTTTTTTTTTTCCTGAGTTCTTTGAGAAGTTGTAGGAGTGTGTGATGATGAGGTAGTACTGGACTGCTTTAGTTTTTTTGTCAAATCCCTATGGACTGCAAGCTGCTATCAAGAGACGCTTCTGTAATATGAATAGCGTAAGGGAAGTGTTATAAAAGACTTGCGGATTCGTTTAGTGTGTATCCTTTAATAATGCATACACAGTTGAACAAGATGATCGAGACTTTAAATATCCAATGACTAATTAATAAACATTATCAGCAAATATAGCATGGCCAAGAGGTAACTTTCGCATACTACATTATTATTTATTTTTTTCTTTCTTTTGTTTCAATCTCACCCCTGTTTCCGCATATCAATGTCTCATAAAACACTGCAGTAAAAAACCTGAAAAGACATTTTTGTGAAAATCCAGAAATGGGTGAATGTCATGACAGACACAGAAGGGCATTACAAGCTGGTCTTTAGACATGTCTCAGGACACTGCTGGTCCTTCATTCTGACAGATCTGTGTAGACATGTCATCTACTGGTGGTGCTATTCTTACTAAGGAACACATTCACAAACAAAAATACATTCACTATAACTTAAGTACTATAAACATTTTCCACCAGTAAAAACTTTTTATTCAGTCAAGTAAAGACTCTGCACTTGTAGATGAGTACTATTATCTAAAAACAGATAACGCTACAACTCAAGGTTGCAAAATGTTACGCTGTACATCTTGACATGAATATTTTCCTACTCTTCCTCTTCCTCCCTCTCTTTTAGTGGTGTCTGTCCGGACAGATGGTTGACCAGTGGAACCGAACTGACCTCTGCAGCTCCCTGGGACCACGGTTCTTTAAAGTACCACTCTGAGCATGTGCAGACACGGCAAAGAACTTCACTATCTGCCAGATTCACACCACCAACACAAATTATTGCTTTACCTTACAAAATGACCGCATTTGCTTAGCCCCAGAGTATTAGCAACATGCAAAAATGCATGACAGCTGTTTAAGTGATGGTCAAAGATGCCTAGATATCTACGTTTTTTTTTTTTTGGTTTTGTTTTTTAAAGAATAATCAAAAGTTTGGGGAAAGATTTAAGGCTAAACCAAAACCGTCAGCTAGAGTTACTTTCTGACAATAAGGCCTGTAACAGTTGGAGTTTTGGCTATGACTAATAACTGAGAGGTAATGGTGCTGAAGAACACATCCCATCTCTTAAGGATTTAACTGTTCCCCTCGCATATCTCACTCATTTACGCATTAATAACGAGTGAAAGGTAATAGCGTTTCGACGTTTTTTTGTGTTTTTTTTTTTGTATTCTTTTCTAAAAAACCATCTCTTTCAAAGTGAACATTTTCCTTCATATTTACTCCTTCCTTTTCCCCACATATTTACCTCTTTCTTTGAACATAAAAAGAGCACACACTCTCAATGCTGTGGTGGTACAATACACCACAGCACATTGTTCAAATTTGGAGATTCAATAGGAGCCCTTAAACCCTGACTGAGAAGTGGGACATGAAGTTTGATAGAAAGCAAATGGGATGAGGAGAGTGGTAATCTTCCCTAAAGCAAGAGTTGGAATATCTAATCCTAGCCCTTGTTCAGACAGGCTTTGTCCTAATCTGCAGGGTGCTAATCAGTCAAACACTGCAGATTAAAACAGTACAACCGGCTATTGCACCTACGCTAAGGTTTAGAAGTTTCTAAAAATATGTATGAAGGTATTAGGAATTTCTTGATAAGGTAACATTTGAAAACACACAAAAGAGCATCTTTCAGAGTTTCTTTTCAGGCCCGTTACATTCAGGGAGAAGCATTCATATTGTAAGCCTAAATGACAATCTGATGAGTATTTGAGTACTTGTGTATGTTTTATGACTTTGTGTCTGTAAGAGAGAGTATAAAGACCTTAACGTGTGTTTGCAGTTCAGAGCTAGTAAATACAACATCATCTTGAACCGCTGACAGCTAGGCTCGACAGACCTAAATATCTGCTCACCTTTCATAGAGAGATGACAGCACTGTTGTGTCTTTTTTTCTCCTCTCTCTCTCTCTCTCTCTCTCTCTCTCTCTCTCTCTCTCTTTCTCTCTCATCTCTCTGGAAGCATTCTGTTGTTTATCCTCAGACTGAGTAATTGCACAACGTGTGTGTGTGTGTGTGTTCCTCTGAGATGTGTGTTCATGTTTTGTATTAGCTTGTAATACTGTGTGAAGGTGTCTACTGCCTTGTCTGAACCTCTGTCTAAAACCCTGTGGTCCCCAATACACACTGCTCAGGTACACACACTCAGCTCCAGGAGAGAGAGAGAGAGAGAGAGAGAGAGAGAGAGAGAGAGAGGGAGAGAGAGAGAGAGAGAGAGAGAGAAAGACAGTTGCATATTTCATGAAACAAAAACCTCAAAGCAGAACCTAGATATTAGTCACTTTAGTAATTAAAAATGTATATTGCTCTGTGCAGTCTCTCATCGTACATAATTAAAGGACAAAGTTACCTCCGCTCAAAAGGATCTTTAATGTGAATGATTCCCTCTCTCTGTGACTGTGTGGTCCTCATGCTTGTGCCCTCCGGGTGAATCAATACTTTTTTAGTGCTTTACCCAAAACACAGACTTTTAACACAGGCCTGAATCTACTGATCCTGTGACTCAAGATAACTGAACTTGGCAGCTACACGGCCAAAGCTGACACCTTCACCAGTCATCTCTCTGAGTCTGTTTGATACAGTACACTTTAGCTTACAGTGCAAAACCTATAAGAGCAAGGTACCACTACAAAATGCACAAGTAATTTATATAAAAGCAAAAACAAATCTTTTTAGCCAAGTTTACTGAGTCTTCTGGTGCACTGTTTAACATCGAACTTTATTGCCTGAAGACATCAATTCATGTTATACACAAGTAATATCAGGTATGAATATGCATGTGTGTTTCCTTATTTGCAGTTGTGCCTGAGATTGTGTATATTAAATAAATCAGTCACGTTAATTCATTTAGTTATCACATAGAAATGAAAAGTGTCTTGATTCTTGATTGTCTCTTTTTCTCAGCGTGCTGAAAGGTAACCTAGAACATCATTTGTTTCCCCCCAAAACGCTACCCTCCCCCCACACCCTCCCCCCTTTTAACGAAAATGGATCATCAATCTGCTGCAGTCCATTAGCTTTGTTTGGGTAAATCTGTTTGAGAACGGACACAATACTCTTCTCTTCAGTTAGAAAATCATCTTTCAATAAACCAACCGTTTATAAACGAAAAATCGGCCCCAAAAATCCAGCCCCAGTCAGTCGCATTTCCGCAACTCAAAGTCTATCTCACCGATTTTAATAGGCGGAACTGTGATGTTGATTTGATAAATACAATCTCCATTAAATGATTCAGTAACAGACAGATAATCCTTTTAGCAGCGAGATAGGAAAATGTGATCGTGTTCTATATCAAACTTTGATCACTCAGAGAAAAAAAAGAAAAAAAAACTGACAAGACATTTTGTACAAAAACACTTCGTTTCGAACATTTTGCGACGCATGCGTGAGTCCCAGTTTTTCAAATTTAATCAAGGAGATCAAATAATTCATGGCACTACATTTATTATTGAACATTTTCTGAAGGTACTTAGAGAG
>NC_044498.1:23442564-23445064 GCF_902362185.1 Chanos chanos | reverse complement strand
GTTATACAAAAAAGTAAGAGGATTTTTAGTACATTAGTTCACATTTCATATGATTTATTCTTGTTCAAAATAATTGTTAGAACCGCAGGTTTGCTTTGAGATAGTTTACATTAAATTTGTTCCTTAAAATTCTAATCTGAGCGACTGTCTGTTATAACGTTTGTAGCTATGCTAAGTTGTTGTGCTGACCTTGGTAGGTAGATTTTTCAACTGGGCACTTTGTTAGCTATTTCGAAGCTAAGCAGGTATCTAGTAAAAACATTCAAAATGGAATTTAGCATTTCCTAATTGTTCATAGATATCTTTTTATTTTAATCATAACTTAACCTGCCTGCTAATCCTTCCCAGCACTTAAACTATTCCAAACCTATTATTACAACGATGACTACAGGGGCATGCTCAGAAAACAGGTGCGTATTAATGCTGTCTGTCTGTGTGTGTGTGTGTGTGTGTGTGTGTGTATGTGTGTGTATGTGTGTGTAAGTGAGTGAGCATGCATGCATATAGGCCTGTGTGTGCATTTATGTGTCATTCAAATGTTTGAGAGAGCACACGTGTGATGTGTGTGTGTGTGTGTGTGTGTGTCTGTGTGTTTTTATGCGACGGAGAAGCAGGTATGTCTGAGGGTGGAGTGTTTCAGATGGTTATGTACTCCAGAGAGTAATCAGGCATGATACGCATGGTGTGGAGGAGAGACAGCCTCAGCTCAGCACAGGTGCAGTCCTCAGCTGGGTTAGATTGGCTAATTGAGCAAATCTCTTATTTCATACCCTCCTGTAGTCTTAATTAACCCTCAAACATACAACCTACAGCGCCTCACACACACGCAAATGTGACGGCCACTATGCATAAACGTTGGCTGAGAACTGAGGTATTTTTTTTGGCTTTAGTGAGAATTTAATACATTGCATTTCCTGAGAGTAATGTGAAAATACGGTTGCTGTGAAATAAAAAAAAAAAAAAAGGTGAAATATCATGATGTGGTTAGAAAAGCTAAATAAGCAAGTAAGACTCTGTGGTGTAAATGCTAATATTTGTCATTTAATGATGCTTAGACAGTAATATGAGGTAAAGAAAAAAAATTAAAAATGCAGAATATCATCAATTATTTTCATGAGAACAATAACAGCAACCTCATGTTCAAAATACAAAATCATAACCAGATGAGAAAAGACGTACTGTTTGTTGCGTTTACACAAACAGTTTACAGTCATGTCCTAGGTAAACATGAAAGCCTCATGACAGCTACAGTATTACTCCCTGCATTAGCAGAGTCTGCCTGACACCGCTGGATCTCTAGCTCTGTCTCTTTCACATATGCCTTCTTCTAACATATTGGCTCAGTGGCTGGGGTCTTACATTAGGAAATCATGAAAGAGAGGTAATACGTCAGATTAAATATGTATGGGAGAATTAAGGCATTTCAAGTATTCTGTCATTTAAATTCAAATCTCTCCATTTGAGTACCCTGTGTCATTAGAGCGCCCGGGTGAAATTAGCAGATTAGAAACACCAGCACATCCGCAGATAATATCGGCCAATTTAGCTCTTCAAGTTCCTTAATACTGAATTTGTAAGAAGATAAGAATCAATGGTACCTAGACATGTTTTTTTTTTTTCCTATGTGAAGATAGAAAGTCCTGTGGAACGTATAGAGAAATGAGAGTGTGAGAGCATGACTGAGGAAGCACTGGAGTGTGTTAGGTCTTTGTGAAGAATTTGAGGTCTCTGCTTAACGTCGGTGTTCAATCACCTTGTCTTTGTCACCTCATCGAGTTATTTAATTACGCCCAAATGTACGCATTTTAATAGACGTTATAAATGATCCATCTACATTTTAAATGATGCCATGCTGACTGCCTTTCGGATCGAGCTACATATATTTTGTTTTTTGGTTTTATTGTTTGTTCTTTTTGCTTCATCTACAGTATTAAGCTCAGTCAAGGCGATATGCTGAATTCTAATTAGTGGAGTCAATTATCCCTTATTCCATGCTATTAAATAAAACCAAAAATGGAAAGAAAGGAAGAAATATAAGTCTATGCTTTTCAGTAAAGCAAACAAACATGCAAAAATAAAATTAAAAAAATTGCCAAAGCTTTTAGGTCTGTGATGTGTTATCAGCATCTCTTTAATCTAGATTAAGGGATCATCTTCGGAACAGATTTGAAATTGTGACCAAAAACAGACTGCTTTTCAGCGAGGGTTTCTGAGGGAGAGTACAGTGGGAGGAAAAATAGAACCTTCTTCTTACACTTTAAACTTGTTTTGGCCATTGACGTCTGGGTGAATTGTTGACCCGTATGGCAACTGTCACTTTATACCAACAAATCAGCACAACTATGGAACCAGTTTGTGTTTTTCACTCATCGTTTTTGGTCAAGAGGAACGAGGACTGTGTGTTCAGTGTTCTAGTGAAGGTCAAAAGCATGGTGTTTGGGGGCTCAGTAATAGCACTCTGAAGTATCCGTAAGCGCCTCTGTTTCTGCTGCGTTCAGGC
>NC_044498.1:23427564-23437564 GCF_902362185.1 Chanos chanos | reverse complement strand
GTCAAGGAGACAGTCAGTAATATAGTCATTCAGTCAGTCAGTCAGTCAGACAGACAGTCAGTAATGTAGTAATTCATTCAGTCAGTCAGTCAGTCATTCAGTCAGTCAGTCAGCCAGTCAAACAGACATATTAAAACACACTATTCACATGCATCATTCAGTGTAACCAGGCACCTCCTTGACTTTGACTTGAGAGAGTGAATTAAAAGTCTATCGGGATACAGAGGCACTTTGGGTGAAGGATGACGCCAAGAAAAGCCCTGTTTAAACAGCTCTGCCCTCAGCCTGGGCCAGGGTATGAGTTTGCTGTTCCTGCTCTGTGGACCACGGTCTGGGTTTGCTGTCCCTGCCCTGTGGGCCAGGCCTGGGCAGACCAGGGTGGTGAGGAGTGTCTAGCTGGTTCGGGGTGGGATTAGTACAAGCGCTTTGCTCAGGACATATGGCATTTGTCATTTCCCACTGAGTGATACTGCCCTGGACTGCAACCCCTCCCCTCAGGATTTTAGGGGTTTGGAGTGCTTTAGTTGTTTACTCTGCATCGAATAGACTAGTTGGGGAGGCGGGGGGGGATTGGCAGAAGTCACAGCATTAAGAGAAAAAGAGCTCAGCACACAGATGCTGACTCGGTGAAGTTCTCTCAGAAGCAATAGCTTGTTTTTTTTTTTTTTTTTCCTCCACAATCCTCTCCTAAAAAAGCATTGCACTTTCTTACAATATACTCCATAAAGACATTTCCTCTTCCTTTTCCATCATGACGACTTTCTCTTTTGTGTGACGGGGCTGAGATGCTTTCTCTTCTGTAATTCTGACAATAGTTGTTCAGCGCATTAGACACAAAATCAGTTACTATGTGAATGGATTTGTATCTCTCTGAAAGACCATCATTTAATATATCCATATTCATCTTCAACAGATGATGACAACAGGTATAGAGTGACTGGAGATGAAGATTTTGATCTTTAGTTCAGTATTACTCATAAAAACATAGTTATAATATTGTGTAAGTTCTGTATAAATTCCAAGTAGTGGAATAGAATACCACTAACATGACAGCTGTAGTTGGTAACGCTTGTTCATTTCCACTGAGAACTAATGTATTAAAAAACAAATCCGCTTTCCATTTACTCCATATCCCTCTGTCTCATCTACACCTCTACACTGAGACTCTCTGGGCACACATCCTGACCTTCTGGTCTTTCCACCCAGGGTCCTGTCACAGCCGTAATCTGGAGATGAAGCCCAGCATTAATCAGGGCATAGCCAGATTAAGGAACCATTAGAATGTCTCAGAATAAAAAAAAAAGGAGGAAGAAGAAAAGGAAAAAGAGAAGAAAAAAGAAAACCTGCTGTAAAGGCTCCTGTGCAGAGAGATTATCAGGAGGTTCTACCTCTTTTAATCCTAATTTACCTCAGAATGAAATCTGAGTTCATGAGAATGTTGGAGGCAATAATCTAGGTCTGTGTTTTTTCTCTGTTCAGTTTAGAGGAGATTAGAAGATTTGATTTGTGTTACTAATATTGGTGTAGGTGGAAAACATAGTGTCTACAGTGAGAAAAGAAAAAAAAATGGTTCCAGCTCAGCAAATATGTGTTCAAGCACAGAGAGAGGGAAGGAGCGAGAGACAGACAGAGAGAGTGAGAGAGAGAGAGCATGGGTGGTCTACATCACTGTGTAATGTATTGCTAGGTTTCTATGGGGAGTTCTGTCTTGTAGAATTTGGAGCATGTAGTCGGACGGAGGGGGGAGAGAGAAAAAGGACAGAGCTGATTTCTGCTGACGGAGTGTATCTCCTGTCAGCAATGTCTGGCAGATGAGGGAACGATAGTATTGGCATTGCCAGGTAACGGAAGGAGACTGTGAACTGGGCCAGGTTGGTAAATCACACAGGATATTTACTGTGCTTTACTGATTGCAGGCTTTTTACTTTGCTTTCTCATATCTTACCTCCTCCTGCATTTGACCTCACTAAACTAATTACCATAAGCCATGGTCAGTAATTGGGGAACACTCCGTCACGATAGTGTGTATAATACAGTCTTTCAGCAGAATGATGCAGATGATAGGAAACCAACAGGTAAAACTTGGAGCTGATAATATTGTGCTCTAAGAGTCACTGAAGACTCAGGGACACATTTGAGGGAAGAATGTGTATATTTTCATGTAATATGATTACAGCATAGCGTATCTGAAGTTCTCTAAATAAAGAATATGAGAATTCCTGAAAACACATAGATTTTTCTTTTGACAATGCTTTGTATTGTTTTATCTCATAGCATTTCATTAGGGTTTTTCGATGTAAAAGCAAAGCTAAGTGCAAACTAGAAATACTGAAATTTAACCCACGGATGTAACTGTAATAATTCAGCCAGTCAGACTGTTTCTTCTTCTTGTTCTTTGTTTTTCATCTGCTGACATGAAGTACCACAGTATTCGTGAGGTGACCCCCAAAGGTCATGAGTTTCAGTGTGGTTCTATCTCAGTTCCACTGTAGTTGGTGAGAACCTGGCTCATAATTAGTTGAGTATGGTTCTGATGTTCTTCTCCTTGAGTGGCTGACCTTGTTTGTTTGCGCAAACGTAATTTCATTACACTGCGTGATTCCCAGGAGCTCTCCTGTGCTAATGCTAAATGTTCACCAGAGACAGGATAAGTGTTTGGCAAAGCATCAGGCAAAAAGAACAAGAGAAGAGAGAGAGAGAGAGAGAGAGGAGGGGGGGGGCAGGGGGGGGGGGGCAGTGGAGGGAGACAATAACCTTTCTTTTCATGGTGCCAAATTCCATTAGCAAAGCAAAGGACCTGCGTTTTGGGTTCTGTTTTTCTTTCTTTTTCTTCCTTCTTTTTTTTTATTTATGATAATGCCTCTACATGAATAGGAAGAATGGTTGCCACCTACCACCTATGCAGTCAGTCAGAGCGCACAGACCTTCACCCGAAACATCTCTCTCCTGTAACAGAAGGTGGAGTGGATTTGTATTTTTTTTTTTTTTTTATCTGTCTTGTATGCTGATAACTGACTGTGTGTTGTGGAAAGAGACACCAGAGCCTATCCCTTGATAACTGTTATTTTAGAGCCTGTCTGTGGAAATGAGGATACACTATAAACCTCACAGACTCTAAATGCCCAGTATCCCGAGGTCTGTATCCAAAAAGACTAAACAGAGAATACTGGAGAAAGATGCTGCTATTATTTGGTATTATGTAGCAGTGCCTCCTGGAAAGTAAAGGTATCAAAAATGTGCTTCCTTCTTTCTTTCTTTCTTTCTTTCTTTTGGAAGCTTGCATCACCACTGGCTAATTAGAATTAAGGCACTCATTGTTTCCATACTCTGATCTGTGGCGTGGCCTTGATCATGTTGGAGCACAGAGGGGTTTGCAGAAAATCCATATTGAACAAGACAGGGATTCTCATGATGGCAAAACACAACAGTGCTACTGATATGCTCAGCTTTTGTCAATTCAAGCTAAAAAGAAAGAGAGACAGAGAGAAAGAAAGAGAGAGAGAGAGAGAGAGGGAAGAAAAGGGAGAGGATACAGATAGATAGAGTGAGAATGGAAAAATCCTGATGTCAGTGTTGAGGGAATAGAAACCACATTTGAAGCACTGGCGCTGAAGCTTGTGTTTAGGGCCAGATGAATTTATGACAGAGGTCTCTAGATTGCATGTTGGTGAACATCGTGGCTAGCGCTGATCCTCAGAACGTAAATAGCAAAACGAGGATGTTCGTTCCATTTAAAAAAAAAACAAAAAAGAAACAGAAGACATGAGCCATAGCATAAGGAGCACAGGTTGTACCTATTAGGGCAGCTTAGTAATTTAAGAAGCAGCAATTTCAGGCAGGGGAAAGGGAAAACTAAAGCAAGCAAAGTAAACGATAGTCTTCCCAAAAAGCAGAACATATGACAGAACACAACCCTTGAGAGGACAGTCATGCCTACAAACCGTCTTCCTATTTCTGTTCAAGTGGTTGTTCATACATGATATTAGTTTTAATGTGACCAGTACACACTGAAATGCAATGCAATGTACCCCACCCCCCACCCCCCCTAAAACCTCAAACAGAGCAGGAGTGTATACTTCAGTGCTATGAAATTGTGCTGTCAATATCAAACAGACCTATGTAAGTATGAATTGTACTTTTTTTTTCTTGTTCTTCTTTTAAAAAATTGTTTTCCCTTAAACGTGGGCTTGGGAGCGTCACCTGCTATGATTTAGCTAGCTCAGGACAGCCATTACCTCAGGACAATGTGAACAGCAAAGTATGCAAAGAAACTGTATACTATCGCTTAAATAGTTAAGCATTTCATGAGAAAAATACTTCCAAATGTCTTTCAAAAACTTTCCCGACCACACCAAAGAAATCTTACAGTAATATTGAGTTTCACCTAACTTCTCCTCCATGACAGTCTGAATACAGCATAATTGCATCAGAAAATTGAGTATAAATCTCTCTCTTGGACATGAAGACTGCTTACCATAGAGAACATTGCAAAATTGTTTTCCCATACTTTTTGCTTTCTTTTTCTTTCTTTCTTTCTTTCTTTCTTTCTTTTTTCTGGGTAAATGCCACTGGGCACCAGCAGGTAATGCGCTACATTCCCAGCATGCACCTGCACACAACCTCCCCCTGAATCTTGTCTCACAAAGTGATGACTGCAGCACACCACCCACAAAACTAAGCCTGACCAAGTTTAACAGCAGTAAATTGTCTTTTATCTCTGGGAGGGTGGGCTGGGGGTGGGGGAGACTCAGTTGATGTTTGCCTCGTCTGGATTTAAATCCCGACAGATTGAACAAATTAAGGTTCCTTGAGGTAAAAACAACCAAGGACAGAGCCATTGTTTATCATTTGTTGTCATATTTATGTACTTATAAAATTAATTTGCATAATTTGGTTACTTAAGTTCCGCATCAAAAATTTTTATTTCTTTATAGTTGCTACTCGAGATCTTCATCTGCAATCACGAGGCAAGACAAAGGACTTCAGTCAAGTGCTGCAAATCAACAAAATGGGAATGGAATCTTAAAAAATGAAAATGATTTTCATATCCCACCTTACTCCCCTCCTTTCTGCCCATCTATGGAACTGCATCATCTCCTGAAGACTGCAAAAATTACTATCATGAAACAGACATTCCCTGAAAGTAATCTCCCCCCTGACACCCCCCCACCCATCTCAGAGAGGAGATGGGGAGGGAATCAGCACCAAAGCGTTTGCTTCTAGTTATGTCAGATTGTATTTTAAACAGTTCTAATCATATACCTTTGTGGACACTTAATTAAAATTACAAAACCAATTTTAATCTGTGGTCCAATTAATATGCAAATATATGCAAATGTAGTAAAACAAGGTGGTGATTAAGTTAAGGACACTCTATTTCATGTCTCCTTTAAGTACGAGAACAAACCATCTTTTTTTTCTGCCTTGCTCTGATGGATAGTGATGTTTACCGGTAGCATGCTGAGAAAATAACCTTTCTTGCGTCATCTCACAGAAACCAGCCGAGGGACAGAGAATCTGTGTGTGTGTGTGTGTGTGTGTGTGTGTGGGTGTGTGCGTGTGTGTGTGTGTGTGTGTGTGTTTGTGTGTGTGTGTACGTGCGTGCATGCATGTCTGTGTATGTGTTTCTAATCTATATATCACCTAGTCATTTCACACACATCAGAGTGATTCAGCAAAAGGTCAATGCAAAGTTACACTTCCATAGTAGTCATTTAGCTGAAGCTGTTTAAAATGCAAGCCTTAGTTTTCCCTGCTTGAGGTGAGAGTTGACAATTCAAACGAAAAAGACGATATGTCTAATGAGACCTCGGAGATACTCCTCTCAAAGTCATTTCTGGAGGGAGCTGTCCATTCCAGGTAATGAAGAGAGTTCATGTCAAAGAAGTTTTCTTCAGAAAGTGATTTGCCAAGATGGAGGGTGTGAAAGGAAAAAAAAAAAAAAAGATGAAGAAGGAAGGTCAGGAAAGTAAGTTTACACACGTTATATCCCCCCCGCCCCTCCCAAACCCTCCAACCCCAATTATCTACTTTCAAAAATTTGAAATGACAGTTTTCCAAATACAAATAGTAATGTGAACTGGGATTCTTTTTTACATGTCAAGGTTTAAACTACATATATTTGCGAAAAAATAAATAAATAAATAAATAAATACGGGGTTATATATGTTTAATTTTTTTTTTTTTTTTTTTTTTTTTTTTTTTTTGCATGAGGTTAATTAGAGCAGTTTCTGATGAAAGTGCCAAAACATTCCAAATGCCCAGAAAGAGAGACAGAGAGAACAGGCCCAGAATTCACTTCATCAGCAAGTAAAGCAGCAGTGAGACACTATAATTGCCTGTTGTATAGTGGACTCTGTCCAATTAGTTCTGTTTGAGGAAAAGGGGCTCATTTTTACAGTCACATTTGCTATTTTGCTCTTTTAACAAACCAGAGAAGAAAAAAAGCAACCATTAAAATCTAGGACTTGCATCCCGAAAGGAAAAAAAAAAAAACATTCAGGCCACTGGTAAGAAAGGTCCAGATATCAGATGATTAACAGGTTCCCTGCTGAAATACTTTGCTTTAAGTTGCTGATGTTAGATTCAAAAAGTGTCTATAAAAAGGCAGCTCGGCTGAAAGCCACTGTAGCAGTCACATTAAGGACACAGCTAAACACAGACTGCATTGGGCCTTCACGCACTGTACATCATATAAATGGTACGCTTTTCCTCAAGCATTGTGGAGTCTGTAACTACCTTTTTTATACTTTGTGTGTATACTTTACAGACGCTAAACATGATTGTTTCTGACACTCAGTTTCACAGAGCTCTCGGGGAGAGAGGAAAAGCTGTATTTAATGTGTATTACTGATGTGGTCTGTGTGAGACTTTGAGTGGTGGAGCAGAGGTTGTTTCAGCAGGAGAGTGAAGTGAATAGCTGCGGATCTGTAATCCAGCCGGACCTGCTGTGTCAGGGTCTCCCTCAGCGAGGCTGATGCTCTCGGGTTTAACACCAGCATTAAACGTACGGTCCCACTGATACCTGGTACACACGGGAGCTACCAGGTGACTTACATGCCCTTTTCCTGGGGTTCAGCCCAGCAGGGACCGGACGCTGCCAGAGACCCTCGCTCCGTTTCACTGGAGTGACACCCCAGTGGACCACAATGACGAGGAGCTACCACGAGGCGAACGGATAGAAACACAGGACCAAGGATTCATATGAATACAAAACAGCTTATGACAAAACTTAGTTTTAAACATTTATCTACAAATGCAAAACATCAGCTTTTGCACAGAATCACAACAAAGGGGGGAAAAAAAACAAAAAACAAAAAAAAATACATTCAGTGTAAGATACAGTGTAAGATAAATCTCTTCCTTAAGGACTCAGATCTGTTCTTTTTATTTATTTATTTATTTATTTATATATTGAGAGAGAGAGAAAACAGCATGAATGGTACAAGTTTCTTTCTTTCTTTTAATGACTAATAGTCAACTGTTTGAGATCTTGACAGCAAGCTGCAACGTTCAGTCCCTGTGCATTCATTTAAACAGATAGTGAACTGAAGAGAAAACACAAATAGCAACTCATGCGAGCCATGACAATCAGAAAAGACATGAAATCCAATACAGCGTGTTTCACAACAAGAAAGTATTCATGTGTTGCACCCCTTGTGTTGCTTTAGTCTCAGTGGTGTGCTAACAGGCAGCTGTAGAGTGGATGTGTGGGCTAAATCTTCAGACAGAGCAAGAGGAATCAGAGGGGTTTTTTTTTTTCTTTTTTTTTTTTTTTTGAAAACAGGGGAATAAAATGCTGAGAAATATTACCTACTGGAGTTCTAATGAAACATCTCATGTTTAAAATCTTTATTTTCATCTGCTCTGATTCTGATTTTAGGAATGTTATATGTTTATAAAAATCTATAAATGTGTCATTTTCGGTTATGATTATTCTTAACACAACAAACGAAGACATCTTTACAGTAAAATGACCCTTGAGAATTTTACAGAACTAGGTATTACTAATGTTACTCAGACAAGCATGTGTATGGCTTTATTTTACAGAACTAGGTATTAGTAACCTGACTCAGACAAGCATGTGTATGGCTTTATTTTACAGAACTAGGTATTACTAATGTTACTCAGACAAGCATGGCTTTACACAGTACAACTCGCAAGCCTTCAGGGCTCAATGCATCACTCCAAAGCAATAATACAATCTCTAATTAAAAATATGATATAGACGAGGTTCTACAATGCCGCAAAGTGCCTCAGAAGCTGTGACTGGAAAATATTTGATGATAAAGAATCATCATATACAACTGAACATGAGGGAAATGTTTTATCCAATGACTGCTCTGACAGTCTAGCATTCTGACATAACAGTTTTGTTTGAATGTTATGAGGCATTAAATGTCACATTCTGACCACGGGCGAAAAACGGTAGAATGCCGTTACTTTCAACCTGAACGCACAATTCAGACAGGTCACTGCTAATAGCTTCTCAAATGTCCTGTCGCTTTAAACAGGTTCCTGAAATGTTACAAAAGCCCAGACATTGAGAAAAAGATGGATAACGCTAAATGGAAATGGAATTGTTCTACTTCTACCTAAAGTGGACCAGAGAGGACTGGAGGAAAGGTATGACAGATGGCTGTGTCTGACTGGTCTAGGGAGACTCTCATTCGATAGGCAATTTTAAAATTGAATGACTTGGTTTGACTAAGCAATAAAAACAGAGCTTTGCCTGCCAGCAGGAGCTACTTAGGAGGAATGCTACCAATTATCTTATTTATAAATCAACAACAATTTCACTGATGACTTTATCTGAAATTTAATTAAACACGGATTTTAAAGTCAAAAATCATTTTATCTAATTCCCTTTATTGGTAATAATCACTAGTCTTTCTCTCAAGCTTCCACTAATCAAAAATTCCATTGATTTCCGCTGGGCTGCAGTCAGACACTGAAGAGAGAGAGAGACAGAGAGAGAAAGAAAAGAGAAAGAGACATGAAGAGGTATACATGCCTCAACACACAAGCTCACAAGTGACCGGAGAGAGCCGGTTAGCACTTTGAGTACCTAAAATGCATATAACCCAAATGTCAAATGCTGAAATTCTCTCTGTCTAATTATGAGTCAGAAGAAATGGGAATATCTTGGGCCTGATATGTAAGAGAGCACACATCTCCAGAGATGCTCGAGCGGAATAATCAAGGTTAGGCCAATATCAGGTTGAGTGCACGACAATCCGCCGATTACACCACAGGCGTCGCTTCGGCCTCTTGTAAACACCATCTTCTTCTTCATCATCATCATCATCATCCTCATTACTGTGGTAACCCTTACACAGGTGAATGCACCTCAGAGAGAGATAGAAAGAGAGGGAACTGACCATGCACGGTTAAAGGGAAAAGAAAAGCAAAGGAAAAAAAAAGAACTCCAGCCTCGCTTTGCATGAAGAGAAAGCCATTAGCGCACATTAAAATCCACATTACGCGCGTTACAGTGTCCTCTAGAAGTCAGTGAGTTTGACTGAGTCAGTAACACGCTTAGCTGTGTTTCCAGAGCTCTTTATCAGAGGCAGGGGCCAACACTGGCCGTCTGATGTGTCCCCGATTATCACACAGCCTGGCTCCTCTCCCCTGGACTGCTACTGAAAAAAGGAGAACTCTCACCAGTTGTGGGATTCTTTTTTAAAAGGGACCAAATCTGTACCATGAACTCCAGTTTGCCTTGAGGTCTCTTGTGAGACGGAGAATGAATACTAACTCCGAAAAAAGAAGCAGGCAAAAAAACTCCCATAATGATTCCTATGCTCCTTCATAAGCCTCTCCCTGGAGACAAACCCGCTCACGATAGAATATGCATCGTATGTTAAATTTTTCACAATGTACATAGTTTTAGTAACACAACACAAGGAAGCTGTGTACTAGAGTGAAGTTTACTCCACCAGAAAGCCTTCTTTTGACTAGTTTATTGAACAGAAAAACATCCTCACTTATAAGATCAGAA
>NC_044498.1:23420064-23425064 GCF_902362185.1 Chanos chanos | reverse complement strand
CTGCAAAGTTCACCCCTCGCGCACACACACACACACACAGACCATTACTGGTGGACTGACCTTCAGTTTTTGTCTGTTTTTTATTATTATTATTTTATTTAGTTGAAAGGAAGAGAGAGATGGAAAAGAACAGAGAGAGAGAGAGAGAGAGCGAGAGAGAGAGAGAGAGAGAGAGAGAGAGAGAGAGCGAGAGAGCGAGAGAGCGAGACCCAGAGTAAAGCAGATCTATGGTGATAAATGGGTTTGTATTGTCTGTCAGCCTGGCTTCCTGCTGCTCAGGTCACTCTCTATTAAATTACCACTTGTCAATGTCCCAAATGCCAATTGATAAATGAGTGGGGCCAGGATGAAGGGATCAGGGGAGTGTGTGGTTTTGGAAGTGGAACCTATTGTGTCACGCATTACGCCGTAGCCAATTACGTTATTACCCTAATTCCTTTTAACTATCCATTGATTTGTAGTGTTTATCAATACAAATTCTTTTTAGCTGAAAATCAGTAAATGTTCCAAATGATGCATAAATGTTTGAGCCGCTCGAACTCAGCATCTTTCATCAGGTTTGGCCCAAGTTAGGACAAAAAGGTCGGTTCTTTATATCAATGGCATAATACCTGTGGATTTCATTAATAATGAATGTGACGACTGGACAAATTTAGTTCATAACAGCACTGACATAAATGGCGATATGTTCTTAATGTGTAACCATGTGGCAATTACATTGTAATTATAATTGTGGCAATTATATGTTTCACTAAACATTCACAGTAATTAAATACAGGCCCATATTACTGTCATTAAGATATTATTACTATTGCTATTACCATTATTTTTATGTTAGTAATAGTAGTAGTAGAAAAGATAATAATTACGATTTAATAATTCCAAATTATGAAATTAGGTATTATGAATGAATGAATTGTGTTGCCAAAATACTGCTGATAAGTTGTTGGATAAAGGGCAATGTTGAAGGTTGAAGGTTTTAAGTACAGTAGTGTAAATGTTTATGTTTTATGCATAATGTCATATGAAAAACAGACTTCAAAGAGATGCGTACTACCTCGCATCACCTCACATTTCTGCATGTGGTTTTGCTCCAAGCACTTTTTTTTTTTTTTTCAAAGACCGGACAAAGCAAAGCTTTTCTGAAAAAGACCGCAGGCATGTTGAATGATTGTCAGCCATGCAAATAATCACTTACTTACACTCTATGGGTTTGCTTTGGATAAGGCAAATTACCATTTGAAAATGAACTGAAAAAACACTCAGGGCAAAAGCAAAGAGAGAGAGAGAGAGAGAGAGAGAGAGAGAGAGAGAGAAACATTCATATTATCAATACCTGGTGTAGTGGAAGAGGATGGTTGACTGTTTTCATTCCTTTTCCATTTTCTCTGGTGCATATTATTTTTTTTTTTTTCTTCTGTGCATATCATTTGTGAATATGCCATTGTACACTGAAAGACTATGCAAGCATATTTCATAGCAAAACACATTGCAGTGCAGAGTGCAGGGCAGAATAGCCCTCTGCAACTAATTGGAGAGCTTATAAAACTAAACTCTTCTGACACAGACACCAAAGGCAAAGTTTCAGTGAATGGTCTCAGCTTTGCTTTTTCCTCAGGGGTGGCTCTTCTCTAATTACTAATCATGTGCCATTGGTTTTGGCTTAGAACAATATTTGGACTGAGGCTTACTGAATAACTTTTATTTAGCATCATACTTCACGGGTTTTAATTCCATAACCGGAAAAAAAATGTTTTGAGTGATATGGTGAAGAAGATCGAATGGGCTTGGCTTAAAGCACCCTCTGGACACACAAGGCTAGACGTTTAAATGAGAACGAAAGAAAGAAAGAAAGAAAGAAAGAAAGAAAGAAAGAAAGAAAGAAAGAAAGAAAGAAAGAAAGAAAGAAAGAAAGAAAGAAAGAAAGAAAATGTTAACAGAGAATACAAATAAACAAAATCCCTCTGACTTTTTTTGTTTTTGTTTTGTTTTTTTTGTTTTGTTTTGTTTTGTTTTTCGGGGTGTGTTAAAGGTGACATTGTTGGATGATGGTGTGCAGATCTGAGGCTCATACAGAGGAGTCTGTTGTCAGCTGAAGTGTGCCATTAGGACAATGAACTCATTTCTTTGATAGTGAGTAGAAGTCTGTTGTTAATCTGTGTTATAATGAAAAGCACATAGTCTGTGGCAATCAAACAGCTTTCATTGTGTATTATTTTGCAAAGGCACAAACACATCTTTCTTTCTTTTGTCAAAGACTGGACATGATCTTTATATATATATATATATATATATATATATATATAAAATAATTCGTCCTTCTTTTGAACAAAAACTTTATATTGTCCTTTGGGACTGACAGACGATATGTATGTTAAATTTATTACAATATATATGGAAAAAGAGGGGAAAAAAACACCATAGGTTCCAAACTGCTTCATATTTACTACTTTGTTTTTGGATCTTTGTTTACCGCCTACTGAAATTTTGCTAGCTTGCTGAGACGGATTAAGACGCTGCTTTTTAATCAAAGTGTGGTTGTCCCTGAGGGGCAGAGAAGACTGGAGCTGGGCTGAGGGAGAGGCAGGACCCTTTGACATGAAGAAATCTGAGTTCCTCTTGGCACTCGGGACCAATGATCACTCCCCAAATTTGCGGTCCTGTGGTCTGCAGCCATCTGCGGAACGGTGGAGATGGGAAAGAGAGGGAGAGTTTGTGTTCTCTGAAAAAGGAGACGCCACATCTGTCTCAAAGCTGGAGAATTTGAGAGCATTACAGAGTTTTATCTGATCAGAGAACACAGACCGAATGACACCACCAAGAGAGCCTGCGTCTCTCTGTCACTGCAAATCTGGGTTTCCAATGTAAAGACGCTTAAAATAGACTTTTTTCTCCCCTTTCTTCTCTTTTTTGGAAAAAGAGATATTTTTCCATCAATTAAGTGAAGGACTTAAATGGAAAAGATTGCTACGTTCCTTATCTTTTACCTCCTCAAACATGCAGTTCTCCTCTGCTGGCTTTTCTTTGGTATATTTCTTGCCTTTGATCAGGTGTGAGGAAATGTGGCCTATAGCTGGATTTAGCTCTATAAAAGTGAATAGCAAGGTAGAAGAAAAGTATCCAAAGCCAATTTTCTGACTCCTCTTGTGATCCTTCAACTTGCTGAGTCTCTTGGTGAATTTAGATGGACAGAGAATGAAGTCTTTAGCTGAGAATCAGAGGTAAGCAAACCATAAGCCACTGTGCCAAACTAATGCCCCTTTGATTAAAACGGACACTGTAGACTCAGCAGGCGTCTAAGAGCTGGGAGCAGATCCTCTTCCTGCAGTTGTGCAAAGCCATATTTCTCTGCTCTCCCCAGCCTTTTTCAGCATTACAACGTTCTCCTTCTCAAATCCCAGCCACAATGCCTCTTGCAGTGCTGAGTCAGAGCCAAACAAACATTTTGGTTAGAACATCCACTAATTGTCACTTTTATTTTTCTTTTTACTCTCATTGTTTATGATTTCATTTGTATTCTGTAGCTGTGATGTTTAAAAGTTGCTCCTAATACCAGTTAACTAACTAAAATAACTGCCAAACTAAATATGCTTATTAATGCAACAGATTGTTACACATATTAAGCTAAGCGTGCATATTTACTAACATATTTACATTAGAAAGTTGGTTGTAAAAGTCAAAAAGTGCAGTCATTTTCAAATGGGTCGAATCATTAACGGCAAGACACAAGACGATAATTTGGCAAATGAGAAAAAAAAAAAAATACTATCAACAATCATTTTTGGAGTACACATCTATTTGTGCATATTAATTGTGCATTATTGTGAATAATTAGAAGCTGCTTCTTAAAGAGATTCAACCAAATATGAAGATAAAGGGTCTTTAGTGCCTCATGATTGCTCCTCTCATTAAACAATTCGCACTAAAGGCTAAGAGAGAGGGGTTTTTTTGTTTTGTTTTGTTTTGTTTTTTTTACCAAAGCAAAGAAATAAGGCAAAATTTTAATGCCATGTTTTGAAATGGAATTGTATTAGTCAAGTTCTGGATAATGTATTCTTCTGGCTGTCGTCATGGTGAAAGTAATGACTTCAGGCAGTGAAAACAGATGGAAGAAACAATAGTCAAAACTTTTATGGTTTGGCTGTCCTACTAGCTGTGGGCAATGACACAGGTCAAAAATACCTCATGTCCTGCAATTTACAGAATTTGTCCATTTGAAATAAAAAGCGTTTAGTTCCTTCATCTTCTCTCCTACATTCGTTTAATATGGTTTGTTATGTTACCTCCAAAGAGCATTGGTAGCAAAGGTAGTTGCAGCATCAGTTCTATGTTCTGTGTTCTGGTCCATGATAGATATGACTGCAGTGTGTTTATGTAGATCTTTCCCTGTGCAGAACCCCTACCGACTGCCTCAAACAGATGCTTCCATCTCACAGTGCGCGGCACAGAAAATGACTCTGTACGATTTTTCCATTAAATATGTATCACCACATGACATGAGAGGGATATGTTGAACAAATGTTTCATGGCTAAGTTAGAGAGATAGAGCTAAATGGCTCTGTTTGCAGTTAATAAATCAACTGTAATCACTGTTTTGACATGAAGTAGGTTTCACATACTGGAGAACGTTGCCTTCATCTGCGAGGATAATTGACCTTCGAGCTCCATCGGATGGGGCATGATGAACAAGATTCTTTAGGCTTTGGGGGTGGGGTGGGGTGGGGTGGGGGGGATTTGGCTGGGGGTCACAGGTCAAAGGTCATCCAGCCCTGTTACGAGCAGGAAAGAAGCTGACCTAAAGAGAAGTGACCTCTAACAAAAGAGGAAGTGTTGAACCTCAGTCAAGTCATCTCCCCACCTCCACCCATCTCTCCGTCTCTTCAGAGCAGGCATCAAAACCTTAAACATCACCCTCCCTGGGGGGTTTCCCCTCTTCCCATAGACTCAACCTCAGCAGTTCAACTTTTTTTTTCTTTTTATCTCATCAAGAGATCCACTCA